>NW_021604639.1:5453387-5481080 GCF_004785775.1 Grammomys surdaster | reverse complement strand
ATATATATATATATATATATATATATATATATATATATATATATATGATATAGTTAACCCTGAGTTGTGATAAAGGCACAGGTTAATATGTAACCAGCATCTTTGAAGTTTGTGAGCATGAGGTTTGACAATATGACTGTGTGTGAAATAAAACACAGTTCTTAACTTTGAATCAGAAGATGCTGAATTGAAAGGAAGTTCCTTAGCCTTCCCTGTTTTTACTTCCTTTGATTTGAGTTGTTAGTATCTTGATAGATCTACTTCAAAGACTTTGTAAAAATTTAAAGGAATTTGAGTGTCAAGTTTTTCAGTCTCCAAACATGTAAGGTACATAACAAATATAAATTTATCTGCTATTATTATAGATAAAATATATAATTTGTATGACTTAGATGTTAATAAATAAATCATATAACCTATATGCATGTATATGCATGCGTATATGAGTGTATGTGTGTATATGTATGTTTATATGAGGGCGTGTACATGTGTATTTTTGTTTGTGTATGTGTTTGCCTGTGTTTATATGTGTGTGTGTTTGTGTATGTATGCTTGTATGTGTGTACATGTGTTTATGCATGTTTGTATGTGTGTTTGTATGTGCATATATGAGTATGTATGTGTATTTGTGTGTGTGTGTGTGTGTGTGTGGTGTGGTGTGGTGTGTGTGTGTGTGTGTGTGTATGTGTGTGCCTGTGCATGTATGAATGCCAAAGAACAGATTTGGCTATCATTACTTAGATGCCATCACTATTTGTTTGTTTGTTTGTTTGAGATACAGTCATCATTGTCCTGGAACCCACAGATTTGACTTGCCAGCAAGCCCCTGTCTTCTCTTATCAATACCTTTCCATCCCTGTGTTGGGATTCACACTATAAACTTGACTTAAAAAACAAATCAACAAACAAAACAAAAATCCGCGTCTTCCAGAGATTGAACTCATATCTTCATGCTTCCAAATCTTGTTCTTTAAGTACTTAGCTATCTCCCCAGACCCCATGCCTATTTGTTTTGGGCACTTACACCTTCATACTCAACATTTACATCCTGACTTTACTCCACCTTCATTGGCTTCCTGATTCCAATAGCAATGAATCAACTAACAAAATATGTTTTCAAATCATTGGTTTTCTGTAATAGTTGGTTTGGATTTAAAGACAGAAGGAAATCTAGCTGGAATGGTTCAACTAGACTAATTCATATGAGAGTAAACTGATGTTGGCCTGTGTGGGATTTTGGAGAGAGACAGAGAGGGGGAGGAGGAGGAGGACAGGGAGGGAGAGGGGGAGAGGGAGGAGGAGGAGGAGAGAGAGGAAGAGAGATTGCTTGCTTGCTTTTTTGGCAAAGAAAGAATGAGGGAGATTAAGCTAACATGAGAACAAGACCACCAAAGGAAATGAAAATAAAAGTCTGCACTTCCTGATCTTTTCTCACAGATTCTTTAAATAAACACGGATGGATGGCGCATTGACTACACAGTCTTTGCACTTTGCATACTTGTCACCTTCCCTACGTTTTTGATCTGGTTAGATTAGTCAAGATAGTGGAAATGGCAATAGTAATATGTGGATAGGCTGAAATTTCAAAGGGGCTCTGAAAGCCCCACTATCTTTCTTCAGTGGATTTAGTTTCAGATCTTCCCATTAGCTAGTTATGAGGTCGGGGTCATCATACCAATACACTGCTCTGCATTTCCTCTTTCAGTATACCGCCCTATAGTGTTGAACAAAACACAAGAAGAAGATATTTGGGATCACGAATTACATAGGTATTATTTCCTCATATATTTTTTTTTTCATTTCGCACAACACACTTTTTTTTAACGATTGGTCTTTTACTTTACACAGAAAACAAGGCTTCTGAGATAAACGTGTACATGCTCGAGCTTAGAAACCAGGGAAGGGGTCCACGCACCTCAGGACTCTGAATGCATGCTGCCATGTGTGAGGTGGAAGGCGAGTAAAAAGCCAGGGATGTGTCCCACCGCGAAGTCCCTGGAGCTGAGATCTCTGGAGCCCCGGCAAAATCCCAGACAATTTCATTAGCCAGTCTGTGCGCCTGCCCAGAAAGATGGGATGGCACCGTGCCATAGCATCTGCGCTCGTTTTCCACTGAGTCACTCTGATCTCTCCTAATCTCACCCACCCTTCCCTGAGTCTCTCATTTCAAAATCTGTGGCATGCTAAGAGCACTCCTTGAGAGAAATAAATAGGGTTCTGCAAACTAAAAATAATAGATAACATGGTATGCTAATTGTCAGCCTACTCGATATCCATGGGGCATGCTCTACAGCTTTTAAATATATGTGTGTGTCTATATATAATTTTTCTTTCCACCATCTGTTCACGTCCACTGCGAGCGCATCCCCCGGGATGCTCTGCAAACCCTCCCCTGCCAGTTCTGACATTCTTGGTGAGCCTTTGGCTCCCTAAGCTCCTTTTTGTTGTTGTTCCTCTCCAATGCCCTGCTCCAGCAACATTTCATGGACTAACATCTCCAACCTCCTCAGGATACAGCAGAGATGGCCAGGGTTTTTAGGATTTGCCATCGGCTTAATCTGATAGCTAAGCCAACGAGCTGGCTGTGTTGTTGAAAAGAGGATTATTGGGCAGAAAATAAAGCAAAACATGGGAGAAGAGGTAAGAATAAAATCCCAAACAGAATGTTAAAGTCAGAGGTGAAATTGCGTTAGCAGTGGAAGGAGAAGGGAAACCTGAGCTGGCTGGCAAACTGTTCTTCTGGAAAACTGCCCATGTCCTCATCCCACGGGCTCGCAGGGGGCCGCCTCTTCCTCCATCAACCTCCTGGTGTAATATAACATTAATCTTGCTGACATGTTCTTGGAGCTGGAAGATTCTCTTCTCTCTCTCTCTCTCTCTCTCTCTCTCTCTCTCTCTCTCTCTCTCTCCCTCCCTCCTCACTCTTTCACTCTTCCTCACTCTAGCTACCACAACTCATACCCTTGGAAATAAAATTTTCCAGTTTGCCACTGATGCCAGGGACAGTTGTTTTAAAGGGAGCATACTACCTTTCAAAAAAACATCCATTGAAGGAAATAATCCTAGTAGGAAGCTATTTGAATATGTTTCTGCTGATTTCATAGGATAACCTCAAATGGGTAAACTTACGATAATCAGACTTTTAATAGCTCGTGGTTATTGAGGTTGGGAAGTCCACGATCAAGGGACTAGTGTTTAGCGAGGTTATTCTTGTTATATAATGCTATCATAGAAGATGGAAGGTGGAGAGAGATGAACGAGAGGAAGAGAGAGAGAGGGAGAGAGAGAGAGAGAGCGGGAGGGAGAGATCAGGGAATTCATTTCTTCATCTTCTACACCCTTGGGGAACCCAGTCAGATCTCAGCAGTGCCACCTGCCCAAATTGCTATTGTCTGGGAGTGCAACTTTCTGTCACATACTTTGAGAAGACACCTTCGAAGCTTAACAGGAGACCCTTTCATCCTTGTATTTATAATTAGAAAACATACTATCATATAGTGCTTCATCTTTGATTTTGGGTTTCACTACTGATGCTAATACAATAATCATGAACTTAAAGCAGGGTCACAGAGAGTCTTGGCTGGAAGGGGAGTCACAGAGAGTCCTAGATGAAGGGGTCACAGAAAGTCCTGTCTGAAGGGGGAGTCACAGAGAATCCTGGCTGAAGTAGGGGTCATAGGGAGTCCTGGCTGAAGTAGAGGTCATAGAGAATCCTGGCTGAAGTAGGGGTCATAGAGAGTCCTGGCTGAAGGGAAAAAGCTTAGAGAACATACATATTTAACATCTCCCAGGTACCCAGGAGAGTCATAAGTCTGTAGGTGTCCTAGACATGGATAGGCACACATTTTCTTTCTTGCCTCTTCAGCAGCAACCCTAAAGTAATTGGACCAAAGTATGACCTTGCTTTGATTGCTCTCTCATCTGGGTTTCATTTCTGAGCTCTCAAGCTTTCTAATTTAGGTAATTGGAGTGAACTTATGGGGCAAGTATTTTTTATGAAAGTACTCTGCGTAAGATTTTAAATTATTGAAAAATAATTTACCTCACGAAAGATAACGTTTCTAGTAACATATAGAAAAATTCTAAAAAATCAAGGAGATACAAAGCAAAGTAAGACTTTATCCAACAAGAGAAGGTGCCTATTTGCTGCTGGAAGTATTTAATCCTCTTAATGTCTGAAACATAGTAAAACACATGGGTGTGTATGGGAGGTATGTTTCTTAACTATTGCCGTGTAGAGATTGTCATAGGATTGGAGGCATAAACAGTTCTGTGTGCTATTTCAACTCACAGTGCATGTCATGAACATAGGCATGGTATACTTGTGTCCTCTCCTTGAGTGTCTTTCGAAAGGTTTTTGATGGTATTGACTACTAATACATTTACAGGTGTCAATCTAAATGACTGACAAGTGAAGGGTCTGCTTTCCAGACACTCATGTTTATTGGTAGTCATCTTCTGAGTGAAAATTTTCATCTTTGAAATGATAGTTTTCTTGAGTCCATTTTATTTCCTCATCTCATAAAATTCTAAGAAAACCATTAGAGGTGCTAAAGGGAAAGACAGAAAGGGCCAAATGGCAAGACAGAATCATAAATAACACAGAAGTTACATTCGCTCAACTCTAAAATATTCTGGTTAGAAGCCAGTTGTGTGAAGGATGGGTTTATTCTCTGTCATTAACAGCAGGAGGCAACATTATAGAGACCATCTAACAAGGTCTGTGCTCAGACTCCAAAACAGACCCTCTTCCTCAAAATGCAAATGAAATTTACAATTTAATCTAATTCCACGATCTTGCCATCAAGGTAGGTTCAGTTGGGGTTGAGGGCAGTTGGTGGAGGAAGTTAGCTGAGACACAGCTCTGCATCTGTAGACCCGATACACTAGGGAAGCAAGCAGTCTCCTACCGAGACAGCATGCCCTGGGCAGCAGGCCACAGGATAATGACTGCTGGCATTACAGTTTCCAGAATGTGTAGGTGGTTGTTGAGAAAGTAACCATAATAACTTTGAAACTGATCTAAGCAAATGTTGAATGTTCCTTGATTCTTTTTTCAGGCCAGGACGTAACTTTGGTGATCCTGGTTCTACCCTCTCTGTGCTTCTCTTGACCTTATTTCGCAGTTTGTATCACGTAAGGAGAAACCTACCTGAGAACCCTCTATCTTGTGTACTCCTCTGTCCTGACTTGTTTTTCTTTTAACCTAGTTTACCAATACGCAAGTGCTATAATTTTCTTGCAGACTTAAAAAGATATGTTCCATGAATCTGAGGAAACCATTTTCTACTTTGGATTCTACTGGCAGGGTTTAGGGACAATGCCAAACAGCTTTCAACATGACATGTGCTTCACTGAAGTGTTCCTTCAGCATACCCTGAGTTGCTTGAAATGATGGGGTTTGTAGCAGGATACTCAGATGCCTTAACCTTGCGAGCTTTTTAAGAAGTTTGTCAAGGTCCATACTCACTCTGTTATCACTAAAGAAGGCTCCATAACCAATATTTTTTCTGATCACTTCAGAAATCAATTTTCAGTTTTTTCTTTGCCCAAATAAAGAGGCTTAGAGTTCACGATGATCATTCCCTGTAACTTTTTGTTTCCTAATCACTCATCCAGTTTATCATCTCTTGTATATACCATAATAGGCAAGAAGAAACCAGGGACACCCTTAGCGATTTGCTTGAATAGTTTATCAGGTGATCTTCCATGACTAGTATTACTGACATGTAAAATTTCCTTAGCTTTATGCCACTTGACAAGGCCCTTTTTCCCTGATTTTGGAGAATATTCATCTTACTTTTTTTGAGACTTTATTGTCAGTATTTTCTAAGTTCAGACTGCTATCCATATCTTAATGGAGGTGACTTAGACATTTTGTATTATCATATTTCAGATCTTTCTAGCCTCTGACTGTACATGTGCTGGTGAAACTTCCATGCTTTGTGTAGCTGTTAAAAAGTATTCTCCTTCTAGGCAGGAAAATGTATGTTAGCTATTTCTGTATAAAAAGTACCACATAACAAGCAGGATATGACAATGCATATTTATTTATTTTCTTATAACTTGTTTCAGTCTCATACCCAGACATGACTTAAGGGCCCTCTATTTCTAGGACTTGCTCAGTGATTTATCTTAGGTGCTTCAAGGGTTCTGAACACTTAATTCAAAAAAATAAATCTATGCCAAGCTCAAAATGCCCACTACTGGGCTGGGTACTTATGGTCCTGTCTGAGCCTTGATCACAAGTATACCTCAGTGCTTTGTTATATGAATCTTTTCAATATGGCCACTTGCCACGTGATTGAATGAGGTCATAACAGTAAAAGCATGTGTTAGTAAGTGGAAACAACAATTTCATTAAACTTAATCACTGAAGAGATATAATTCTTATATTCCGATTATATTCCAATTATAAGAATTTCACCCAACAGGTGTGAATTATACCAGAAAGTAAACAATTATCACCTATCCCCAAAATATGCCTCTTTAGTGAGGTTGAGAGAGGCAGTAATTTATGGGTATAAAGATAAGAACTTAGGGTATAATTTAATGCTATCTGTATTAACAGGGTATTACTAGATTCTCCTTTTAGGTCTGAGTTTTAGCTAGCCGTAGATTTTTGGCCTACCTAATAGTACCACATTTAAGGTCTGTCTTGGGGAGTGGGATTAAAATCCACCACAAAACTGCTTAGTTACTCCCATAACATCTGTACCAGCAATACATTACTGCACATTTTTTTCTAATCAATCATTATTGCAGCTCACAGGGTTGACATATGGTGGTATTGACGACTTTTCTCCCCCAAGTAGCATGTTGTAGTGACATTCTTTGAGAATTTTGGAATTTTGGTTTCTTTAAAAAGCACACATAGAAATATAAGAATGTGCTTTCATTTTAATCCCAGGTTTATGGATGTGGGGCTGCATTGAACTGTCTACAGCAGCTAACTTTGATTTGCCTCATGCTTTAGCAAAAGTGTGGTTTTGCCAGCTACAGATAGTTTCTGCAATTGTGTGACATTTGGAATTTTTAGAACTTTTCAGAGGTATATAAATGCTAGAACCCTGATGGGTTGGATGGTTGTTGGTAGTTTAGGGAGATTCGTTGTGGTTTGTTATTAGCTGTGTTCAAAGAAGAAACAAAAAGAAAGAAATTATATATTAGGCATTATGTACTATTTGGCTAATACCCACTTATAAATGATTATATACCATGCATGTCCTTTTTGTTCTGGGTTACCTTTAGCTTAGGATGATATTTTCTAGCTTCATCCATTTGCCTGCAAAATTCATGATGTCCTTGTTTTTAATAGTCAAATAATATTCCATTGTGTAAATGAACCACATTTTCTGTATCTATCTTTCAGTTGAGGGACATCTGGGTTGCTTCAAGTTTCTGGCTATTGTGAATAAGGCTGCTATAAACATAGTGTCCTTGTGATATAGTTGAACATCATTTGGATATATGCCCAGGGGCAGTATAGCTAGGTCTTCAGGTAGAACTATTTCTAGTTCTCTGAAGAACCAGATTGATTTCCAGAGTGGTTGTAAAAGTTTGCAATCCCACCAGCAAGAGAGGAGTGTTCACCTTTCTCCACATCCTTGTTAGCATGTGCTGTGACTTCAGTTTTTTTATCTTAGCCATTCTGATTGGTGTAAGGTAGATATTGAACATTTCTTTAAGTGTTTCTTGACCATTTGAGATTCCTCTGTTGAGAATTCTCTCCTTAGCTCTGTACCCTATTTAAAAAAATTGAGTTACTTAGTATTCTTTTGGAGTCTAACTTATTGAGTTCTTTTTATATTTTAGATATTAACTCTGTGGGATGCAAGATTAGTGAAGATCTTTTCCCAATCTGTAGGCTGACGTTTTGTCCTATTGATAGTGTCCTTTGCCTTATAGAAGTTTTCCATTTCAAGAAGTCCCATTTATCAATTGTTGATATTAGAGCTTGAGCACTGGTATTTTGTTCAGGAAATTTTCTTCTATGCCAATGCATTCAAGGTTATTTCTCACTTTCTCTTCTATTAGATTCAGTTTATACAGTTTTATGTTGATGTCCTTGATTCATTTGGATGTGAGCTTTGTGCAGGGTAATAAATATGGACCAACTGCCATTCTTTTACATGCAGACTGTTGTTGAAGATGCTTTTGTTTTTCCACTGTATAGTTTTGACTTCTATGTCAAAGATCAAGTGTACATAGGTGTGTGGGTTTATTTCTGTCTCTTTGATTATATTCCATTGATCAACCTATCTGTCTCTGTACCAATATCATGCAGTTTTCTATCATGATTGCTCTGTAGTACAGATTGAGGCCAGGGGTTATGATTCCTCCAGTTGTTCTTTTATTGTTGAGAATTATTTTGGCTATCCTGGGTTTTTGTTTTTACATATGAAGTTGAGAATAGCTCTTTCAATGTCTGTAAAAAACTTGTCTTGGTATTTTGATGGAGATTGGATTGACTCTGTAGTTTGCTTTTAGTAAGCTGGCCATTTTCACCATGACACTACTATTAATCCATGAGCATGGAAGATCTTTCCATCTTTTGAGGTCCTCTTTGATTTCTTTCTTCAGGGACTTAAAGTTCTTGTCATACAGATCTTACACTTGTTTGCTTAGAGTTACATCAAGATATATTTTATTATTTTGGCTATTGTGAAGGGTGTTGTTTCTCTTATTTCTTTCTCTTCCCATTTATTATTTATATAAAGAAGGGCAACAGATTTCTTTGAGTTAATTTTATATATAGCAACTTTTCTGAAGTTGTTTATCAGCTGTAGGAGTTCTCTGATGGAATTTTTTTTTGGTAGGTTATATATACTATTGTATCATCTGAGAACAGTGTTATCTTTAATTCTTCCTTTCCAAACTGTATCCCTTTGATCTTCTTTTGTTGTCTTATTGCTCTAGCTAGAACTTCAAGTACTATATTGGATAGATAGGGAGAGTTGACAGTCTTGTCTTGTCCCTTATTTTAGTGAGATTGCTTCAAGTTTCTCCTCATTTAATTTGATATTGTTGGGTATTGGTTTGTTGTATATTACTTTTATTATGTTTAGGTATATGCCTTGAATTCCTGATCTTAGACTTTTAACATGGAAGGGTGTTGGATTTTTTTCTTAGTAAAGTCAGTACTTCATGTTTTTTGGATAATGTTACTCTATTAAAAATGTACATGATGAAATGGAAAATATATGAAATCTTATGACTTGGTAAGTTTTATATTTTTATATTATGTAGCTAGGATGAGTGTAGCTCAGTTGGTAGAGTACTTATCTAGCTTGAACAAAGCCCAGGGTTTAATTCCCAGAACCTCACAAATTGGGAGGGGCAATACACACCTATAGTCTCAACATTCAGGAAGTGGAGGCAGTGGATCAGAATTTATAGGTCATCCTCAGTTACATTGGGACATTTGAGACCAGCTTAGATTGTATAAGATTCTATTTAAAAAAAATTAACTAAGCATATTATACCAAACACTTTATTAATTGTGGGAAAAAATGAAGCTGCTTCTGTGGAGGCCCGGAGGCTTCCATGCTGCAGCGGGTCTCACATGCAGGAGGAACATCTATGGTTCCCGCGGCCTGAGGCTTTGGCGGCAGCAGGCCCCAATAACATGAGGAAGTCCTTGGTTCTAAAAGGGTTTATTGTTATGGTGGATGGTGGATGAATCTGGAAGTACCCCCTTAAAACTCAGGCCAGTCCTGAGTTAAATAGGGAGGGAGAAAGAGGGAGGATCTGGGGAGGATCTGGGGAGGCATGCTTAATTTGCTCCACCCTCTGGCCTTCATTAGTATGTAAATCCCTAGGGCCTGAGGCCTCTAGTCACACCCTTTACCTGTGCACTTTGGGAGGGGCTGTAATGGCTGGCCTACATGACTGAACAATGTAATTCTATGGAGACTAGACTGCTTTTCAGGACCCTGGGTTCTGGGGGCGTGCTGAACTCCTGCTGGTTCTTACGCAGAGTCTCTGGGTTCTAGGCAACTGCCCAGCCATGACCCAGAATACCCTTATGCAGTCCCACAATTAATATTTTAAAGGAGCATTCTACATAGCTTGTTCAAATTGAAAATCTATCTAAAAGTAAGAAGACTTTTGTTACTTTTTACTTAATGTGTCTTTTCAACCAATGTTCTCTGAATCTCTGTAGGATAGAATTTGTCTTAGTAATATTCTCAGTTTAATATACAGCAGCTTAATAAAGAAGAATTGTATGACTATAGTGAACTTAGATATGAAGTGATAAGAATTATAATTATAAGTAGTTAGTCATGTTATTATAAATGTAGAAAGAGCACCACTTAGGAGTTTTGAAATTACTCTATATCAATCATAGAGTCAAGTTACATTGGAACAATGACAGGTCAGGAGAGGAGGTCTTGTTCTTAAAACACTTTCCTTATTCATTGTATGCAGAAGTCTGTTTCTTTAGTTTTCTTTTTCCTTGGTTAAATTATACTGAATTCTGTTTTGGTTAGGTTGAAGTTTTCAGAGAGATAGAGGCAGAGAGACAGACACAGATATAGAGACAGAGACACACACACACAGAGGCAGAAAGTTTTTATTTCTTTGGAAACTCAGTTGTGTCATGTGATGTTTTTCTGGAAGCTGTCTTATGAGAGGGTGTTTTCCTGAAGCAGACATATGAGAGGATGTTTCGTTGGAAAAGATACCTGGTGTTTTTCTGGACGCTGTCTTATAAAAGAGCATGTGATGTTTTGCTGAAGTGGACACTTGAGAGGACACTTGATGTTTAAATAGAATGTAACCCCACAGACAGTGAGAGGACTCTCTTGTATTGGTTCACCTTGTAAGGTTTCACTGGTCTTTGCTGCTGATGCTCTTGCATTGGATTGATTTGTAATGCTTTGCTCATCTTTTCTTGCGTGTCATGACTTCATTCATAGAAAGAAATGTGCCAGAGAACTTCTTGTGGTATTCTGGCTGCTTCTTGCTGCTTCTACAGACTTGTGACAATTTGGTGGAGCCTCCTGGTTTCTTCTGGATCAAGCTGCTGCTACTGATTTGTGTTTGGTGTTTTGGACTAGACTGCTGATATCTTGAAACTGAATATTGTAATTACCCCCCAAAAACTACTTCCAAACAGGTCCACCTCCTGCAATTCCTATTAACCTTTCTTTTCCACTATGTCTGGTTTGTTGGCTAGAAGGGAGGTTGAAGCATTTAAGAACCCTAATTTAATTAAAGTAGGTTTTGAAAAATCTAAGCCTATGAAAGAAAGAGGAAGGGAGACAGAGAGAGAGAAAGAGAGAGAGAGACAGAGAGAGAGAGACAGAGAGACAGAGAGAGAAAAAGAGAGAGAAAGAGAGAGAGAGAGAGAGAGAGAGAGAGAGAGAGAGAGAGAAACAGAGAGCAAAAAAGGGAGAGAGGATCTCTAATTGTGTGGTGTGTGCATGTTTATTAGCTTATGAGAAGGCTAGAGGAGGGCATCTGGCATCGTCCTTTTAATTCCTTTGAGTCAGGGTCTCTCCCTGAACTCAAAGTTCATGTTTCTTTGTTTGATTGCTTTTTTTTTTTTTTTTTTTTTTTGGTTAGGCGAGTATCCAGCAAGCACTATTGATCTTCTGGCTAAATCCTGTTCAGTGCTGAGATTCTTGGTATGTATAGGACCACACCTAATATTTGTTGCATGGGGACCAGGGTCTAAACTATTGTCTCAATGCTTGCATGGTCAGTCCTGTTACTTGCTGACCCGTATCTCCAAACATTGTTTATCTGGCTTTTAATACTCTACAATGTTGCCTTGTTTTACATTTTCTTGTGCTGGTGATTGAATACAGAACCTCACACATGCTACCACTGAGCTGCAGCTCCAGTACCAGGCCTACAACTTTCGTGGCCACATATTTCGTGTGCTATTCTGCTGACCGAGTTAGAGAAGATGTCATCAAAGAGTTTGCTTAATGACTGTTTTTTAAATCCAGGAAAAATATGTATATGTTTAATCAGGAATAGGCATTTTACTATATTCTTAAATATTTTTATCTCCCTCTAATAAAATATATTAGAAAAGTCTATGCATGTCACTAATGTATCAAAGTCCCATGTAAACACTATTATTCAATGGTATAGGGTTATTCTGCCTTCTCACAACTTTCCATGAAAGTTTTCATATTCACAAGACTTTAGTCTATTGCTTTTTGTACTGATAAATAGTCACATTAGAAACTTTCTCAAGAGAAATGACTTAGTACATTTCTATATAAGAACACAATTGCCTTGTGATACATTGCAATCCAGTAAACGGAGATTTTTCTAACAAGATCTTGGCCTAAGTTACAGTATGACTAGATATAATATTTTTTCATTCTAATGCTACTTCAGACTTTACGTATTTTCAGAGGAACATGAGATTCTAAACCTGAGTGTTCCATAGATCATCATCTTGTATAAATCATAAATAATGTGAGGCAAAAGTAATACCTTACATCTCGATTTATTTCCCAGAATGCCTCTCTTAGTTTGAAAGTTTCTGGGCATAGACTATGTCTTTATGTTTATTTTTAAAACTTTTAAAATTATTTATTTTTTTTATTTACTTATTTTTTTGGGTGTGCTTGCTCATGAATGGGTCACGAACCACATGTAGAAGTCAGAAGACAACTTGTGGGACTTGGTCCTCTCCTTTCACACCATGTAGGCACTGGGGAATTAAACTCAGCTCATCAGGGCTTCATGGTGAGTATCATTACCAACAAAGACAGCTATTCAACCCATAAAATCTTTGTCATTTTAGTTATCTAAATTTATAAAATATTGGATAAATAAAATCTGTAATCATTTCAACTGCTACAGTAGGCCTTAAGTATAGTAAAAAGCTTGTTGTAATAACTTCTCTAATAGAGGATAATTCTAACAGAGCATAGGGAGTTTTGTATTTTTTCACACTTGTGATTTTTAAAAATTTATTCTTTAAAAAAATCTATATATGTCTATATGAGTTTATGACACAGGAGCACACTGCCCACAGAAGAGGTTTCGAGCTGTAGTGAGTAGCTATTTTATTGAAAAAGTAACTCACTAGGCAAGTATTTGTGCTCTTGATTCTAAATTGGATTCTGCCATTCCTCAGTGAATCTTCTACTGTCTTTGATGGTCTCAATTTCTGTGTGTCATATTGGTAAGAACTTTTAAATATGCTGTCTGGTGCTTAATGAAAATGATTTGAGAATCGTTACTAACAGTAATAAACCTTGTCAAATAATTTTCATACTTCTCTCACTGATTACTTTCTGTATAGCTTCTAATTTTACATCCCCAGCATTGAAAAATGAAATTTTGAAATGTGCAAGCTGAACAGCAGTGAGAATCACTTTCTATTGTTTGTCGGACAGTGAGTTTTAGTCTCAGTAGTTGTCTCTGTGTCACTAAGGCTAAGGTCACAGTTTAAGAAGAGTTTGGAGGCCACAAAATTCCCCTAAAAGCAAGGATGAGAGGAGGCAGCAGAAAAAAATTCTACAACAGCGAAAGTATAAAGACTACAATGAGATCTTTGGGGAGCTGGGCTCTTTCAGAAAAGGTGCCTGCTCATGGCATCTATCCCATCCTCCTAATATCTTGGCTTAGACCAGCACCAATACTTTTCTTATAAGATATACTTGGATAGGCATGTTCTTCTGCTCAAATTTCCCTATTCTACAGAAGCAACGGTTACATCAGATCAGGGAACCCCTAGATGCAACACACCCTTATCTAACTAGAATATTTTTTTTTTGGAGCAAGCCCATTTCCATTGACCCTGTATTTAGGCAGTGGGGATTGTGATTGTTTTATCTTTGTGGAATACCATCCAACTCAGGGTATTTAAATATATGTTATCCCTGTCTTGTTAGAGGTTACTAGCAACCAGAAAATAATATGTATTCCAAGCAATTTGAGGGCATCATTATACCTGAACTGCTCAGTAACTCTGTGGATAAGAACCAAGATTGTGATGGCAGCTTTCTAGGTGAGAAGATGGGGCTGTGGTGTTTCATTATGTTCTAATTATGATTTTCCTGAAAGCATTAAGTATTTTGTACATACTATAAAACTAGTGTGTATATCCAGCCCAATTTTAGGAAGCCATTTAACTTTTAACATTTAACCCTATTATATCTAAAAACTTTTCTCCATTGCAATGATGTCAGCATTAAAAGGATGCAGAGTGGTTGGGATAAGGTGGTGTGTGTGTGTGTGTGTGTGTGTGTGTGTGTGTGTTGGAGAGATGGCTCAGTAGTGAAGACCATTGCCTGTTCTTCCAACGTTTGCTTCCCAGAATGTACATAGTAGCTCATAACTGTCTGTAATTTCAGTTCCAAGGGATCAAATGCCTTCTTCTGACCTTCCTTCTGCAACAGGCACACATATGATACACATACATGGATGCAGACAAAATATTCATGCACTTAAAAGTAAAAATAAATACAATTTTAAAAAATATAGACTTGGTAAATTTTTTTTAATAAAGCACTTGAAGTTGGAAGGGAAAGATAGTGAAGAGAGGAATGAGAAGGGAGGGTATGGAGGGTAAAGTTGATCAAAGCACATACACGAAATTTACAAATAATAAAAACCATGAATGACCAATGTCATTCTTGCCTTCCAAGAAATGTTCTTTACAACAGAAAGAAATGGTTCAGCTTTGTCCCAGGGGACTTAAACACTTTATTAATTTCTGGTCCAAAAAACCCATTATAATTTCAATTTCATTTCAAATAAGTTTACTGAGACCTTTCTTAGATGATACACAGGTAGCTATTTCTTTCGAGTATATACTAGGAATCATTGCAAAAGGAACACCATTTCTTCAAAATTAAAGACTTTTCCCATTTAATGGAAAAAAAACTTTAATTGAGTTTTGGTTTTCTTTCTGTTATTTATTTGACACATGTACTATATAGTCCATTCTGGTCTCTAACTCCCCATGTAGCTGAGGTTGACTCTAAACTTCTGATATTTCTGCCTTCATAGCTGAGGATTGTGATTATGGGTATATAACACCAATCCTAGTTTATGTAAGCATCAAACCCAGGGCTCTCTGTAAACTACTAGCAGGCATTTTACTAACCAAACCTCATCCCCAGCCTCCAATTTCAATGCCTTTGTTAATTGTCTTACTCACACCAGAAAGCAAATGCAGTCTCAAAACAAACATAACCTCATCCCATGATATGATGCTCACTTTCAACACATCAGGATCTGTGGATTCCCAGTGTGCTCTGGGTCTGGTAAACTGTTGAGCAGTTGCAGTATATTGGCTCCCTTTGCTATAACCTGTTTTCAATAAATTTGAGACAAAACACACCAGAAAGATTCTGAAAATGAACACTCTTATGTCCCCTAAACCCTGATAAAATACACCCTGATAAAAGGGTGTTGGAATTCACCTCTAGGCTCTTGATATGTGCCAGCAGGTTTAGGGTAGAACTTATGATAGGGATTTGTTCTGGGCTTTGTGGTCATTAGGTGTGAATAATTCCATGACTGCTAAGCTGTGTCTGGAAGATGGCGGCAGAGATAGGTTAGGCTGTGACTGACAGAGGGAATGCCACCACTCTTATCATCAAGGATAGTGACATTTGACCATAATTTTGCATGGCTTGAACCACCTTCATATTTTGCCAGGCTTTACACAGGTTCCTTCTATAGGGGATATTTTCTTAATCTAGATGCATCAGTGTCATAGGGTGACCTTGTCTTGTATTGACCGTTAACAATGACCACTGAGACCTCTCTGTGAGCAGCAAGCCAGATTGGTTATATATAACCATACATGAAGCAACCTAAGTGCAGAAAGATGGCAGTTTATGAAGTTACAATAGCAAAGGCCAGAGTTCTTTCTAACATATATAATGTATAATATGTAAAACTTTTGAATACCTGCCTACATTAATCAACTTGAGATAGTCCTATAAACTTCTATTTAATTCAAAACTCTATTTTGTGACTCTAATTCTTAAAACTTAAGGTTAATAGAGGTTATTAAGATTGAATCACAAGCCTAGCATGGTACTTTGATGGAACACATTTTCCCTATTATATTATAGAATCAACTAAATATAACTGTAGAGATTTTCCCCCATAAATACTCAGTAGTGAATGAGACTCAAAATGGACAGAAACCACATGATATTACAGTGCCTGCTGTGTAGTCAGGTGCCTCTAAGAGAGCTTCCAGACCTCAAGCCACAGAACCTCCTTTAGTTCAGTGAGAACTGACATGTTTAAATCAGTTGACTTCTTCTTTTCAAGTGTAATGCAATGTCTGAAACAAAATACAGTAATTCCCAATTAGAAAAGACTAAGTTTAAAACATGGGATTACTTTTAAATAAATTGTATGTACTCTAAAGGACAAAACTAAAAATCTATAAAATATGACAATAATCATAAATCAGATATGTGTGTATTTGGAAAATCAGAGAATTGAGTCATTTTCATGCTTACTATCTTCTCCATATCTGCACAGTAGAAGTTGTAGATTCATACTATAATTACCTATAAAATAATTGCATGGACTTGAAATAATCAACAAAGGAAGACTCTTAGAAATTCAGTAAAGGAAATGCACAGGTCATATAAACAGCAGACACCAGGTACTTATTATGAGTCTCCTGAAACCTCGAAAATTCCTTGACTTATAGTTTGCAGTGAGCCATACAGATCCTTTCCAACATTTCCTAAAATGTCATCTTTTTCACAGCAACATCAGTCTGATGAGGAAAAATGAAACAAAACTTGTTTCTGAAAAGTGTCGTCTGTTAACACTTCAAGCACAAAGTTGTAAAAATGTATTTCCTTATATAAGCAGCGAATATAGAATCATTTAAACAAGAAGTTCTCTGGGAAAAGTACGTCTAGAAAGTAGACTGTGTGTGTTGTTCTGAGATGTTCAGTTCTAACTTACTGGCTCTCTGAGGCTTCCCTACAAAACTATCACTCAGAGGCTACACAAGTAGAAAGGTTGTTATTGATTTAATTGAGTCTTCTGGGTCTTGTGGTTTAATAGTGATATCACATGTAGTCAAGAATGTTACTGCTGCTTTCAAGTATTTAAAGGTATAGGTGTTAACATAGTGAGGGTGGTAATTTCCCACTGCCTGTGGTCGTGGGTGTAGTTGAAGTGTTTTCTTTGTGGAACAAGGTTTTCTGTACTTCAGTATGAATGGCATGAAAAGGAAGTGACCAAAATATTCGGCAAAAATACTAGAAGAAAACAGAAACTCTTCTGAAGTTTAGGGGAGTAAAATTAACCGGCTATAAAGCTGCATTTTGAAAAGAAATTCCATTATTCTACTACAAATTGTATGGATCCTCAAAATCCTAACAGCTATGTTTATGTTGTTAGATGCATCAGTACTTGAGAAGAGTGAAAAGCCAAGAAAGATGAAAAGATTGTAAAGATAGTACAGAAAGTTATTGCTAATGAAACAATACTTTAAAAATACAAATTTATTTTTATTAATTCTTTGAGTATTTCATACACTGTATTTTGATTATACTCACCTTACTTCTCCAACTTCTTCCAGATTTATCCCTCATAGTCAAACCACCCAACATTTTGCCCTTTTTATCTAAATAAAAAAAAAGTTAAGTTCAAATTGTGTTATCCATGTAGTATTGGGGGTGGCCATCTATTGGAACATGGGTAACTTACCAGGGTGCCACACCATTAGAAATATGAAGGCTAATTGACACTGTCCATAAAATCTTCTCCAGTGGACATATGTGGTATGGGTCTCTTATTTATTCATCCAATACTTAGTAACTCACCTACAACAATGTTATTCGTGACAGATGCCCTGTGTGGGTAAACTGGCCATAGTTTTACTATGTCTTTTCCATGTTTAGTTATACCTGAATATATAAGTTCAATTTAGCACTCAGTTACTATAAAAAAAATGCCCTAGATAATCAAAGGCAGAATTCTTGGTCTACATTGTTAGAGATTTCTGTCAATGATCCTTTGAATTTGCTGCTTTGCGGACTGTGGTGAAGCATCCCATCATGTCAGAAACACAGGACAGAGGAAGCTACTGACTTTAAGACAACCAAGAAGAAAGAAAAGGAAGGTCTGGTTTTCCATTATCTTCCACAATGGCATGCCTATGTTCACCTCAGATCCTCTTACTTCCAAAAAATGCCACTGCCTCCAAACAGTATCATGAGGTTGGAATTTGGATCATGCCCTGAATCACTTTGGCTCACCAATTTCTACTATGATACATAGCTTGAAGTATAGGCTTCAAACTACCATAAGTTCCCAACACATGTCATTAAACCCATCTCATTTAATCAGAAAAGGAATCTTTGAAGGTCTTCATCTCTGAAAAAATTTTGTAAATGAAGATGTGATGTTCTGGACCACAGAGATGATTTAGGGGGTACAGAAGCTTACTCCTAATCCTGATTTCCAGAGTATGATCCTTAGAATCTTCATAATGGAAGGAGAGAAGCAACTTTTGCAAGCTTCCCTCTAACATCCACATATGGGCAATGGCATGCACATGTCTTCTCCCCCAACCCCACCACAAATGGAAGTACATACGTGTAGTAAGAACAATGGGAACTCCAGCCTTTAGGATGTTTTTAATATATAATGGGATTAGAAATCAAGTCATTTTTATTTAAATTACTCTAAAATGCCCAGAAAGGAACTGTGTTAGGAAGAGGGTGGAAAAGTAAAGCAAAAAGAAAGTTAATTCAGAACATAAGATATGTGGGTTTTGGAAGTCTTCTTTCTGCCTCCAGTTGGCTATGATCATGGCTATCTCTGTGGGCTTCAGAAAGGGCTTGGGTTGAATCTGGTTCTGTCTAAAGCGTATTTCTAGCCCAAGATGGTTGTCACATGCTTGGTTTTCATTTTTCATTTCCACTGATATTTTTGTAAGCCTTTGACAAGAGAGTAGGTGGAGAGGAGTATATATCCACACTAGCTTCCCAGGATAAAACCAGCTCACTTTTGTCTTTTTTCTCATCCATTATTTTCTTCAGGCTTGCTTTATGTTCATATCTCTGTTCATTCTTTTATGCATCAACCAAAAGTCATTGATTTGTTTTCTTCTCTTTTATCCACAGTTATTAGGAAAATAAAACCACTGGTTTTACTTTAGGAGAACCAAAGTTTCTTTTAAAAACTGTTAACAATGGCAGCCATGGATTTCATAGAGATCATAACACACTTTTGATCTGCTCTGTGTCCCAGAAGTTACAGAGGGATACCATGCTGCACATCTTTTAAACTGTGGGAAACATTTTGCCAACTGGTTGATGATCAACAAAGTTCAGGAAATAACAGAAAGATGATTAGAGACTTCAGATTTTTGTTGTTGTTTGAGGAAAACTTTGTCTAGCTAATCAATAAATGAGAGCGATTCAACACCTAATTATTACCACTGAGAAAATCAATTAAATTTAATGTATTAATAAAACAAGATGAAGATAAAAATGTGGAGTGCTCTAAACTGTCAGTTACCAGCTAAGTCATTACAGTTTTCAGTGTACACACACACACATACATACACACATACATACATATTTGTAATAGATATCAATGTGGGAATGGGTTCCTGGAAAGAGGCATGCACCAATATGAATGGAGGTATGAGGTGTTATAGTTATTGAAAATGAGAAATGCTTGCCAGACTATAGTGTGGAAGATAAATACTGAAAGTTTGAGTGAGTTCATCATTTGTTTTGTATATGCTCTGAGGTAGTCTTTGAAAAACAGTCCGTGGGGCTGAAGAGGTGGCTTAGTATTTGAGAACACTTGGGGCTCTTGCAAACAATGAGAGTTCACTTCCTAGCACCTATGTGGGTAAGATGCCCAGACCTCTAGCTCCAGAACATTTAATGCCATTTTCTGGCATTTGCATGCATCTGCATACACTTTGCATGCACACACACACACACACACACACACCATTTCGAAAAGAAAAAGAGATCATAGAATGAGTGTGATAGTATCTACCTCTACAGCATAACTACTACACAACATGTGTAGGACTCCGTGTCTTATCATCAGTCTTGCATGGAAAACAAAGAAAACAAAAAACCTGGTTTTCAAATGCTAGAACCTTATGTTGTACAATACACTTAATAGTACATCCTAGTAAATAATGAGCATTTCAATGTACATCATCTAAATGTACTCCAAATTAGACAGCATCACAATTACAATGTTGGATGACAAAAAACCTAATCCAAATACAAATGCACCAGTATATGTGGCTATGAGATGTTGTGGTTATTGCAAATGAAGGATTTTTGCCAGAGAGTCCTCTGGATAATGAGGAAGATAAACATTGCAATTTGGAAGAGAACCATCATCCATTCACTCAATACCAATACTGCACGCATTATAAGAAAGCGTATAATGGATGTTGGAGTTTTTGCTTTTAAAAAGAAATGTCAAGTCAATTTGTTAGGAGTGGAGGTAATATTTTTTTAGAATCATGAAAATGTCTGATTGCTTCTTCTTCTACCATAAAAACATATGAACATTGATTTCCTTGTATTTGAATATCAGAAAGGACAAAAGAGAGCAACCTGTCTTCACAAGAGGCAATGTCCCTGCACCATACATAATGTAAACAAACTATCAGTTGATCACCCAAAATTCCTATGTCAATATAAATACCTTTACTGCTGTCTAAACGCCTCAACAAAAGACTCTTATTTTCCCTAAATATATTTTACTTTTACATGATGATAATTTTTCCTTTGAGAAAATTATCTCATTGTATTTGTAGTAATTAAGACATGAAAATATAGGCACCAGCAGACAGCAATGGCAGTTTTATTGAAATTCTCTCTGACTGTCCCTTTTCCGCAGCATAATTTAATGAACTATATTAAGATGCTCACAGATGACATTTTTTTTCTATAGAGGAAATTGATTTTATCTATGCAGAATGTGATATTTATATGCTCAACACTCTGGACAAAATAATCTTGAGGAGTAATATCCACACTAAGAAAATTCAGAACTGTGCAGTAGCTTTACCTTGGTCTTCGTTTGTGCACATCCCTGACCCCTCTTTTGTTAAAGGAAGCATATTAAACAGAATATGCTGGAGTCAAAATGTCACTTCAAGATTGATTGCCAGGAAAACATTTTCTTAGAAACAAGAGACTGATGATTTAGAAAACTGAAAAATTTAAGAATGCTGCCTTTAACCTATTATTTCCTAACATTTTAATCATTTGACTTTAAAAAAAATAGAAAAAGGAAATGGAAAAATATCTTGTAGAAGAGAGAAAATAATCTGAATAAATTCTTCTTGGAAACTAATGGGTTCATTCTATAATAAAGTAGTGTAGGATTTCAAAACTAGGAAATACTTAAAATGAAGATTATGTTGGGTTTTGTAGATCTTTTGGCATCATCTATCTATCCATCATCTATCTATTTCTAAAACTGTATTTTACATATATTAGTGCTCTATCAGCATGTATACCTTCATGCCAAAAGAGGGCATCAGATCCCAGTATAGACAGATGAGAGCCACCCTGTGGTTGCTGGGAATTGAACTCATAGGACTCTGGAAGAGTAGACAGTGCTCTTAACCACTGAGCCATCTCTCCAGCCCTTGTCTATCCATTGATGTGCACCTGTGTGTGGTTATCTTGTGTGTGTGTGTGTGTGTGTGTGTGTGTGTGTGTGTGTGTATGCTCACAGATGCCAAAAATGGGTATTGAATCCCCTGAAGCTGAAATTATAGGCAAGTTTGAACTGCCCAGTGTGGGTGTGAGGCATTAAATTCAGGTCTTCTGTTGGAGCAGCAAACACTCTTAATCACCAAGTCTCTCTCCTGCCCTAAATGGGCTCTCTTTAAAATTCATATATTGGTTGTCTGTGAATTTAAAAAATAACACAAGAAGTCAGAAGATGCTGCAATTTGAACAAGTTCCCCCACAGTTTTTGTGTTAGAAACTTAATGCCTACTGGCACTGTGGTAAGAGATGGAAGCTTGATGAAGTACTTGAATGAAGATGATGGACCAAAACTGATACTTCTGGAGTGAGTTATTAACTGTACTTTTACCCTTTCTCTCCTTCTCAGCTGTCTCTCATCCTTCTGCTTCCTAACAAGAGATAAAACAGCGTGTAAAAACCCTTAACATATGCTGACTGCTCAATCTTGGCCTCCTCCTCATCTGCGTAAGAAATAAAATGTTGGGGCTGGAGAGATGGTTCAGCAGTAAAGAGAACTGGCTGTTCTCCCATAGTACCTGGGTTCAATTCCCATCATCTGTATGGCAGCTCACACCTGTCTGTAACTCACACCTTCACACAGGCATACATACAGGCAAGACACTTGAAATAAAAATGGTCATGAAATAAAAATAAATACATTATTTTCAAAAGAAATAAAAGTGCTAATTATTACTCCGACAGAAACCCTTCGGGAACTTCAGTCTTAGGGCAAGAAGAATACTTTTTTCCAAGAAGCTGACCTTGCATATATACATAATGACATGTGTATGTGTGTGCACATGTGTGTTAGTATGTATATGTGTGCATTGTGTGTATGTGTGTTCATAGTATTGTAGGAAAAAGGGAACTGGGTCAGTAGGTAGTTCCTGAGAGTGTGGCAGTGAAGGATCTGTAATAAGTTCCCAGTGTACCAACCACTGTGGTGGGGGAATGTAGTTTAATAACAAGGGGACTTAGTTTGGGGAAGAATGTTGCTTTTCCAAGCAAGCTTAGAAGACACAGCACATTTTGCTCTCCTTGATGGTTGAGTATACACATCGAAACTATACCTTTTGTGTTCCTCTGTCCATTCAGACATTAACTCATTCGATTCTCATTCAATCCTTTACGTATGTCTTCCTTAGGGTATCTACCATCAGCAACCAGTGCGTTCCACAGGATATCTACTGTCAGGGACTATTTTGAGTAGATAATACAAGAACAAACCAGGTGCAGTGTGTAGCCTCAAGAGACTCATGTGGGTGGCCCTGGAGTGAGTGGATCATTCATGATTAAGAAAGGAAACAGACACACACAAAAGCATGGTCCTGCAGGAAAGCCCAGATACTTTGGGGCTGTCAGCCAAAAAGCATCCATGAGGCAATGCTATTTGAACCAAACCTGGAAAAATGAGTAGGTGTTACTTATCTCTACAGACAAAAGATCTGGAAAGGGCATTGTGGGAAGAAGGAATAGTCTGTTCAAAAAATCTCCAGCAGGAGGGAGCTTGGTTTATTCAAGGAGCTGAGAGTTGGGCGATCTGTCAGGAATAAAGGGATGGAGGGATAATAGCGCACCATGCTGCCAGAGCAATTGATAGTGACCAGAGTTTGTCCGTAAAGCTCCCAGAAGCGATTGAAGTTTTCAGACACTGGAGTGGTGTGATTAGGGCTGGAAGGTACAAAAGGCCCCTGCAGATAAGTGACTCCAGGACCTCAGAGCGGATGTGTAGCAAGAGTAGTTAGTGGGAAGCTATAATGGCTACAGGAAAGTCGACAGCAGATGGGAACACAGTTAACGTAATAGGGGATTCGTGGGATATTTTAGGAGAAAATCCAGTTACTAGAATCTGGAGAATTCATTGTGAAGTAGAATCATCTTAAATTCAATCGATGAACCAGCTATTCTAAGGTGACATTTTTATTCTAAGGTGGCATTTTTGTATCTTAGAGACTGAGTTTAAAGAGATTTTTTTGAATTGTTTCCCAGAGGGAGATCAGATGGGAGAGGCAGAATAGTAGGGAAACGTCAAACAAAAGAAGGATGAACTTTAAAAAATAATCAGAATATTTGGAGAAGTTCTGAGTTGAATGAAACTGGTAATTGGGAATGTGAACCTTGTTAGAATGCTAATGGTGGGGTAGGAAGGACAGCACTGTGGTGGGAGAGAGACATGTTAAAATCTCTTTCCCCCAGCTCCAAATTATCACAGGCAGAGTGGTGGAGATGAAAATGCTGATGGAGAAGTGAACGTTAAAAATGAGGATATCTAAAAATACAAAGATAGTATAAATGCTCAGTACAGAAAACTGGTGAGTGTCACGGAGATGACCTTCATCCAACCAGGCACTGAATGGACTCAGACCTGATGGATGCTGTGATATGGCTTTATTTAAGTCTACTTCACCTCATCTGTAGGGAGTGAATGGGACCCTAGATATCATCTGGGACTTGAGGTCTCTGGTCTTTATAACCATCTCATTCACATCCAGGCTGTTAGTGACTTTGCTGTTCTGCAAGGATACACAGTCTTTAGGACCTCGCTTTGAGGAATTCAGTAAAGGAACTCCTAGAACAGGGTTCTTTTTCTTCCTTTCCCTTCTCAAGGTATTGGGATGTCTCACCACAGATAACATGTCAGCAGCAAACTCCAAGCTTGGCTTCACTTTCCTGAGGTGGGGCTGCAGGCCCTGCTGCTTTGCAAGGACTAAGGAGTAGAACATTCTATTGTTTGGTGGTTTGGTTCCTTGTGCCCATCATATCTGAGCTGTATAGTTCATGTAGGGGCATTTCTGAAGTTTCCTTTCCCCCTAAGACTTCATTGCTTCAAGTATTTCTTTCTTCAGAACCTCTGCAATGTATCAAATAAATTCAATTTGTATTTGAACTGACTGTTACGGGTTATTCTCAGTGGGGTTGTGGTTTTATCGAATTTTCCTCCTACATGATGCAAATTGGCAGAGTGCTTCCTCATCTAACTTTAAATATCATGATTAATTTAATAAAACTCTCAAATGTTCTATACTCAGGATACATTCTTATTTTATGGGTATGTATCATAACAACTGTGATATAGTCAGTGTTCTGATTTCACAAGGACTCCTGGAAAACCATGTGTCTCTACCATCCACTATCAAGAGAAAAGGCAAAGTTCTCTTAATTGCAATATCCCTCCTTGCTTTGGGACAGCACATAACAAGTTAAAGATACACAAGGAACAGCCTGGGGTTCCACGGCTAACTTAAGTGCTTGGGTGTTGAGTGGCCTCTCTCGAAGGGAAAACATGCTGTCCTCATTCCAGTCTGCCAGATGGAGCTTTTAGGACTGACAATGGTCCCTTTAATCTTTGTTGTTTTGAACAGAGAAGCTTTTATATTTGCAAGATTTGGAGAACTATAAAACTGATTTTGAACATGCTTCAGCTTCTTCTGGTTATTTTCTAGTCAGAGTGTGGTAGAAGTCGTTCAACTAACATCCTTTTTCAGGAGTAAAATTGAAATCAAGTTGTAATGAATTTGATAAGACCTAAGAACTTGATAGTTGGCATGTTTGACGTCTGTGGCTCTATGAATATTTCCCCTCCTTCCAAGCCCCTCTTTGGTGGATATGAGCTGTGCGCCAGATAACTCGAGACCAGCCTTATAGAATTTGTCAGCTTCCTAATAAGTTTCACTCTAAAATCAAGGATAAAATGATCTCAGAACCAAATGATAGCTAAGTATTTATTGTTTTATGTTTACTAGCTTTGTCAAGATAAAAATAGCTAGGTCTAACTAAGTGAGAGCCTACAGTCCAAGCTACATAGGAGGCAGAGTCAGGAAGACTGGGAGTTAAGCTTCTGCCTGGGTTACAGGGTGAACTCAAATGTAACCTTAGGAAACCAGTGTGACTCCATGTAAATAAACAATAAGTAAAGAAAATTGAAAGCAGAGTATTTTTAAGAAGGCTGAAAGGTAGACTGTTTGGTTATCATATTTGAGGCCCCCAGTTCAATTCTTTGTGCTACTCAAAACAAGTAAACAAGGAAATTAAAAGACAACACATAAAACAAAGAACATACCACTAATGATATAGCCACAAAGAAACAAATGTATATGGGAGGCACTTTCTACTCACTAATTGCTAGGTAAACATTGTAACTAATAATTAATGGGAAGAACAGGATCTGTCAAGAGGGCTTTGAACCTAGCTGGATTAGCTACTTGTCTTTTGGGACAAAATACTTGACAAAAGCCACTTAAAGATTTTGTAAGGTTTGTAGGTTTCTATTTCACCTTACCGGTAGAGGGGAGGCAGTCTGTCATGGAGATGCATGGTGGCAGGAGCTTGAGGCCACTGGTCACATTGTATCTGCAGTCAGGAAGGAGAGAGTGATGAATGGTGATGCCTGTCCTTTTTTAATTGGATATTTTATTTATGTATATTTCAAATGTTATCCCCTTTGCCAGTTTCCCCTCTAAAACCCCCATTTCCCCCTGCTTTTTTGAGTGTGTTCCCCCACCCACCCACTCCCGCCTCCCTGCCCTGGCATTCTCCTACACTGGGGCATCGAGCCTTCACAGGACCAAGGGCCTCTTCTCCTGTTGATGTCCAACAAGGCTATCCTCTGCCACAGATGCGGCTGGAGCCATGGGTCGTTCCATGTATACTCTTTGGATGGTTGTTTAGTACCTGGGAGCTCGGGAGGTGAGGGGAGGGAGTGGTCTGGTCGGTTGATATTGTTATTCCTCCTATAGGGTTGCAAAGATGGTCTCCTTTTTAATTCAGTTCAGGACCTCAGCCCATGGAGCAGCGCTGTCACTTTTCCAGTGGATCATTCCCCCTCAATTAATATACTTTGGAAACTCCTTCACAGACATGCCCAGAGGTTTGTTTCCTAGATGATTCTAGTACTGTCAAGTTGACAATATTAACTGCCACAGCAGTAAACTTGAAACCACAATTGTTTGTTTAACCAACAGTGAGGTTTCAATAGACACCCCTGAATTTATAAACCACATCGGCTTAACAGTTGGCCTCAAAAATCAATGTGAACTTTTGTCAGGACCATTATAAATCAAAATTAAATTTGCCATAGCACATAAGTAATTTCTATATTTTAATTTGTAAATGACCTGTCAAGTAATTCATTTAGTATGGATGAATGTTTAGAGTCCTAATGACTGTTAATGCCTTGGAGACAGCAACAGAAGCCCTGTGACGAAAGGCTTTCTGCCTGGGTAGAGCCTCATTCCAGCCCAAGGTGAGGTCCGTGCAAAGCTCGTGGCAGTGTGAAGCTATTGTCATCGAGGCATAGCTCACAGCATTTTTCTTAACAGTCTCCACCTTTTAGTTTTATTGCATAAGCCACTTCTTAGATAATTTGATGCATCATTCTTTTCCCAAAATATATCTATTGGGATGTTTGTTGTCTAAAGTCTGCCCAAAAGTATGATTTTTCTGCAAGTGGTTGTCTGCATGCTTCTAAGAAACTATTTCTATCTCATGGAGTGAGCAAAGTTAAGGTTATGTAAAAGAGAACAGAGACAAGCCAAGCTGTACAAGCATAAGCCCCTGACAAAACTGAAGAATAAAACAGAGATGCTGTAGGTTGAGTGCTTTTCTTCCCAGGCTTCTTATGCCCCACTCCCTCTCCTCTAGTCTCTTTTGCTCCCCCAAACTTCTGTGTTTATGTCTTAGTATTATTGCATTCTATGTATATTATACATACATGTATATTATAGATAATATATGTCTTAAATATGTATTATTGCATTGTATGTGTTTATGCATACATACATATATATTATAGATGATGATAATTATGATGATGATGAGGAGGATGGTGAAAATAAAGATGATGATAGTAGCTAAACTTGCTTCTCTGGACCTCTACAAGCCTCAGGCCCACCAACCATCACAGTGTTTATGGGGCTAGCTACAACTTCAAGACTATACACATACACATACACATACACATACACATACACATACACATACA
>NW_021604639.1:5409177-5453377 GCF_004785775.1 Grammomys surdaster | reverse complement strand
ATACACATACACATACACATACACATACACATACACATACACATACACATACACATACACATATACATACATATATATGGCATATATGTTTTATATAATTTTATGTCTCTATGTAAAATCTCAAAGTGCAAATGAGAGAAAATATAATATTTGTTTTTCTAAAGTTGACTCAACATATTTAATATATGGATACAAAATTATATCCATTTCCTTGCAGATGACATGACTTCATTTTCTTTATCAGTAAAAAAATATACTGTATATGAATATCATATTTTCTATAATAATGGACATCCAGCTTGAAAACCCCTTTCTGAGTCAAGGAAAGGTTTCCCATGCATGGGGTGGTCTTGAAGATGTAGCTGGCCTCATAGAAACTGTGATGGCAGGAGGACCTGAGGCACACATCTTGCCTCAGCTTGCCGAGATCCATTTCCTCCTCCTCCTCCTCCTCCTCCTCCTCCTCCTCCTCCTCCTCCTCCCCCTCCTCCCCCTCCTCCTCCTCTATCAACACCTTCATCATCATCATCTATCATTATTATTAATTTATTAAAATCCAATCATTTTGGATATGTGTCACCACCCCTACTCCCCATAGATGTGGAGGTGTATGCAATGGTGAAAAAGACAGTGGACAGCCAGAGTACACATATGCTGATGTTCGTGTGACATTCACATAAGACATAAGACACAGGTTCCTAGGAACTAACTCCCAAGCTAACTCAGAGAACATTCCTTTTGTTGCCAATTCAACAAGCATCTTCTAATGACTTCTGGTTCCTTTCGGAGGTGGCAGTGTGGCTGCTCTTTTGTTACTGAGCTTTTCCTTTAAAGAAAAGCTCTACTTTAAAATTCCTTGACTACAAGATGTGCCAATCTGTTGCCATTACTGTCTCAAGGATGATACAGCCAAGATGACATCACAAAGACTAATGGTCAAAGGCTCTCTTCCAGTTGTCCTCTTGGGTAATCCTGTGTGGCTTGGCCCTCTGTAACCTTAAAACAACAGTCTCCTATGTTCCCTTGGATAGACAGCTTGGCCCTGGACCAGCTTGGTGGACAGCATCAGGAACAAAAAGTTGGATTTGTAGAGGAAGTTGTTAATCCTATTGTGTTTGTTAATATTATGAAATACTCAACAAAACTGAAAGAAAGAACCATTAAATTTTATCAAAAATGAACACTGGACATTGAAAAGCTGCCAAAGGGAGGTTGGGTACACACTAACATGAATCAGTCCCAAGGTGTTTCTGTATCCTGGTGAAGTTATGAATCATAAGGACAAACACAGATGGTACTTATATGTAAGATCCATATGCACAAAAATATCTCTGACAAAATACAGATTAATCAAGACATTGGATTTTATTTCTATGCAATTATAAACTGATGATGAGTGTTTGTTTGCTTGTTTTTAGAGACAAGATTTCTCTGTGTTGCCTTGCCTGTCCTGAAACTAGCTCTGTAGACTGGGCTGGACTGGAACTCAGAGGTCAGCCTGCCTCTGCCTCCTAAGCATTGGAATTAAAGGCATCCAACACTATGCCTGGCTTTCTTCGTGGGATTTAAAAGATGTGCAAATAGTAACTTTTAGAGAGTGCCTTTTATTCTCCTAAAAATATTTACCAGCTTTAATTATATACACAGGCTAAAATACACAAATCCTAAGTATAAGCACAGTTAAATCAATTTTTCAAATGTCTTTCTTTTACTTCTGCCTGGATTTCCTAGAGTATGCACTTATTTCCTAGAGTATACAGTGATTTCCTAGCTGGCCAGTAGTGAGGATCTGACATAGTTGTGGAGGAGCAATGGATGAGAGTGGGGATATGTGATAAAGAAAGGAGGCATCCTGAGAATAGTTATCTCCAGCTTGCTTACTAGCATTCAGCCATCTGGGAAGCAAATCTAATCCAAGCTGATATTTCCGGTGTCTACAGCCAATGGTAACATTATGACTGAGTTCCTCCTGGAGAACACAGTTTATGTTCAGTTCACTATGCAAAGTGAATCATGCTGTTATGGTATCTTATAACCAAACATATTAAAAGGTCTGAAGTCCTAGCTTAGATGGGGTAGGTAATGCCAAGGCCTCACCCATTACTAAGGAACTGTTGGCAGTTGATAGTAGCTTGGAGAAGAAGATTCACTTTTTGGTGAGGGTGTGTGCCTGGTAGTATTCCCATGTTACAGTGGCTAGTCTCACACCCATAAGTATTTGAGCAATACTAACCACACATAGTAGGTTATATATTTTTATGTCATATAATTGAGAGAAAGACGTGTTGGAAAGATATTGAAGGAGTTAAATGGAGAAACAGGTAGACATGGTCATCTGACTGACCATGCCTTTTAGTATTTGATGAAGTTAGAAACCCCACCTCGTGATTCACAAATATTCACCACCATTGTACCTTCTTCATTGGTTGCTTTTACATGTATCCTATGGTCATTTTCTCTTCTAGATAGTTTTGGTTTGGACTCTGTTTTATCATATATGAGAGCAGTATGATATCTCGCTTGGGGCTTCCATTTGCTTGGATATCAATTCCTATCTATTAATTCTATCATTGTGTGTATTTGTTTCTGGGGTGTGTTTTTCAGAAACAAAAGAGAGTTGGAATTTATTGTTTTAATTTTGTCTTGTATATGATAAATGGAGGCCATTTTGATTCCATGTTTTTACTGAAAGATTTGCTTTTTCTGATGTGTTTGTTGGTTAGTTTTCTATTGGTTGGCTTGTTGCCAGGTTTCTTTCTTTTTTATCCTTCCTTGTTGTTTATCCTTTTGGTTGTTTATCATTCCCGTTAGTGTTAGAGTTTTCTTGCTTACTGGGTTTTACATGATGGATTTCTTCCTAATTGTCCTTTATATTACTCTCACAAATTTATTTTTTTTGTATTCTTGGGCATAAGACAGCTTTATATTTTTCTTTGTTTATCGTATGTGTCAAAGAATTTTTTGAAGTATGATTTGGTTCATATCCATGTCAACTTGTATTTGGTTTGAACCATTACATTTCTCCATCAATTATAAAAAGTAAACTGCTGGATATAGTAATTTTGGCTGATAGGGTTTTTTTGTTTGTTTGTTTTTCTTTTGGTTTTTTTTTTTTTTGGTTTATAAGTCAGTTTTTGTTTGCCCCTAGAACTTTTAATATTGCATGTTTGTTTTACATTTTTAACAACTGGACATGGTAAAGTTCTTCTCTGGTAATTCCTACTTGGATCTTTTGCTTGAATTGCCATTTCTTTGGGTTTTAGAAACTTCCAACTATTATTTCATTAAAAAGAAAATTGTCTCTGCCATTAGACTTTATTTCAGTTCCTTCTTTTCCCTCAAAGGCTCTGAGGTTTGGTCTCTTGTGAATATCTAAAAGTAATACTCAGTAATTTTTCTTTATCTGTTTATGAAGTGTTAGCCTTACCACTCACCCTGCACTTTTCTCTTCTAGATCTTCTCTGCTGGTGATTTCTGCTGTGCTTTTTATTTAATGCAATGAGTCTTCTAGTTCTTGAGATTTTCTTTGTTTCTTTCTTAGCCCATTTATTTGGCCTCAATTTCTTGTCTGACTTTTCTTTCAGACTTGAGAATTTCTCCTCTAAATTTTTTTATTAAATTTGCCAATATTTTTGGTTAGCTGCTGAATTAATTTCTTGACTTTGCTTATCTTTATATTTAAATATTCTTAAGGCCATTAATTATTTACTAAGGAAGTATTCTGACATTCTTTTCTAACACTTCAGCTGTGCCACTTTGCTCTCTAGTATTGAGGAACTTCTGTAGGTCACTTTGTGAGAGGTTGTCACACACTGTTGTATTCCTTCTTTGTGTTTTGTATGTGCGTTAGGATGGACATACCCTCCAATTTTGTTTTGGCTTTTCCATTTTTCTTTTTCTTTTTTTAAATTTTAAATTTTATTTTATGTGAATCCTCCTGGTAATTTGTGTTCAGTTGTATTTATGCTCCCCACCACTATTTTGTGTGGAGATAGATGACTGAAGTAAGATATAATGGCCTGATACCAACCAAAGTGTTAGCTTGTTGGAAAAGACACTGTGTACTTGACCTGTATCCCAGATAAAGTTCACAAATAGTAGTATGGAAGGCCTGACTATGTAGAATGTATCTTGTAGATTTTTATAGCTAAGGGCATCAATAAATGAATAGAAAAATAAGAAGAGGTTAGAAAAAGTAGAAACTGACACTCAAGTTATTTGAGTAAATATTATAATACAAAATAGCAGTAATTGTTGAATGTGTGGATTAATTTATGTTTATTCAATAACATAAAGCAATTTAATTGAGATATTAAATTTACCAGAACAAACAGTACATACAGGGTTTTGAAATTAATGGGATTTTTAAGTTTTTAGTTGGATATACTTTTTTTCTTTTACTTACAGATTTTCGGAGATTGCATCCCCACAAATATTTCTGACATAATTATCTCTGTTTAACCTCAAACAGTTGAGTCTCATGTGACACTTTATGACCTGTGTCTCAATCATTGGCACATAACATTGTTCTTTTCCTAGGTTTAGTTGCTTTCTTTGTGCTGAGAGGCATTCCAGATTTTCTCTCAGATTTCTCAGTTTGAAATGGTTGCTAACAGAGCTTCTTCTAAATATGAAGATCTGGAGTTTGAACTTGGGGATACATCTAAGAGAAACTACAGCATACCCTAAATCAGTCCCATGAACAGAACAATCATTCAAACATGGCTACCTTTACATATACTCTGAGTGTCTATAGACACTCAATAATTATATATTTTACCATAGTAATATCTTCAAATAAAAAGAATCATGGACCCAAATATGACTTACAGAAGCAGTTGTGATGTGGCTGGATAGATTGTATTTTTTTAAGCAAAGCAAAGGCACTAGAGTTGTCTTCTCAGTCACCATTTCATTTCCTTTCAGTGGTGTTGAAAAGACTTACTGTTCCAGTACCACATGGAAATGCTCTGAACATTCAAACTAATGCATCAGACTATTTGATTAATTTTTAGAAGCAGCTCTCCATGAGAGCTCAGTTCTTGGTTCAGTAACCACTGACAGCACCTTGCTGTTTATAAGAAAGGGCAGAAAACAGTGCTAGGAACATGGACCCAGCTAATGCCTTGAAATAATCCCTAATGAGTCAGTCCGTCAGTTGTGTGACTCTAAAACACTGTCTTTGGTTTTATTCCTAAGATTTCACAGAGTTAAAAACAATTCTATATTTCTAAAGTCTTAAACAAGAGCAAAGCCCCAGTGATTTGTCTAAAAGTTACCGAAATGCAGTTTCTTAGAGCTCTGTTTGTGTATACCTTACTAGGGTTACAAATTTTCTGATAAAATTCATGCAAGAAAAGGGATTTTCTAGTTAACACTGACACATTAATCAAGTTATCTGAAGCGGCTAGTGCTTTGCTGATTTAAGAAAATACATCTAAGGACGATGGTGTGGCATAAGGGTGATGGTGTGGCGACCGCAGGAAGCCCGTCATTTAACATATCTGAACAGATGATCCTTTGTTTCTTTCAATATCTGAGCTAGCTCATTACTTACATTTCAGCATATTTGTTGCCTAGTAGATAAGCCCAGAGAATGGGGCGTATAATGCTCAACACTTGAAATATGAATGCTGTGCAAAAATATATCTTATATATGTTCTTGTAGAAGGGCAAGAGAATTACCATCTTTTAGCCATAGCAGGGGCAGTTTTCATGGAAAGATTACTCAGTTCACAGTCCACGGCAAGATCTGTCTGGAAAGCTATGAGAAGATGTGCAGGCGAGTGGGGTCTCTGCCTAAGAAGGAAACTTTCAGGGAAACAGAGGACCTTAGAGTAAAGAGAATCTGTAAGCTGATTAGTTGATTAGTTGTGTGGCTAATTCTCTTCTATTTTTACTTTTTGACTCCACAGTATATTGGTGTAATGTCTTTCTCCTAAATTCTATGATTTTCCAACAAAACTGGAGTATTCTCAGTTGTTATGTATTGTTCCATTTAGAGGGGAACAGGGGCACAGGTAGGAAGATGGGTTCTGTGTGTATGACTTGGTAAAGGAACAACCAAGAGGCTGAAGCACTGACTAGGTCAGGAACGTACTTGCTGTGCAAACATGAGGATACAAGTTCAAGATCCATACAGAAACCAAAACTGCCAAGGATGGAGATCTCATGGGTCAAGAAGCAGATACAGGAGGATCTTTTATTTACTAGCTGAACAGGCAAGTTGAGCTCCAAGTTGGTGAGAGACTGTCTCGGCAGTGGTGAAAGTTAGCTAGTTTATGGGAAACAGTATTCAAAGATGGCCTTTGACATCCATGCACATGAATGCACATACCTACACCTATGAATGCGAGAATGAATGAATTATCAATCGATTGTGTTGTGCGTTTGATTGTGGGTGTCTGAAGAATCTGGTGCCCGAGTCTTCTCCCAGAGATCCTCTCTCAGAACAGAAGTCCTGCCTTCCTGATTTTGCCTAAGTACTGAATGTTTATTAATCCAATCAGAGAGTGAGTATAAGTTTACAAATTACTGAGGCAGGTGATGAATCATAAGAATAATTCTTTTCTTTTCTTTTTTTTTTTTTTTGGTTTTTGGTTTTTGGAGACAGGGTTTCATCACCCGGCTATAAGAATAATTCTTAATGCATTCTTCATGACTGCCGGTGATTGAAAATGAGTCATATTCTAATTCCCAAAGGCCATCCAGGTCTAGCACTATGAGAGCACCTGTCACCTCAGTTCGGTGGCCCTTTAACTGTTAAGCTTCTGTGAGTTCTCATATTTGCTTTTCACAGTTTGCTACAGTCTTCTGGACTGTAGCTGTTATGCCCATTGGATGTGTCTGGTTCCCTTCAGTGCACTCAAATTGCTACTGTGAATTGAGAGAAAAGATCACTGACAGAGCGATGTGAATCAGCAACCTTTTGAGATTCGGTGACTACCATGCCCACACCTAGGTGTATGGTCTCTATTTTGGTTTATTGTCTTTTGTTTTTGTCACTCTTCAGATATAAACATGTTCTGAATAGTTAGTATTGCTAAATAAATAGAAGCAATCTCCCATGAGGAGAATTTGAAATAAGGCAATGACCCACAAGAGGTAAGATAACAAATATGCAGTTACAAAAGGCAGGGTGGGAAGAACTCTAAGAGAAATAAGATAATTATAATGTTTCAGAAAGGAGAAAGTAAGCATTAATGGTGACCTAGATACTAATAAAAATTTTACTTCAGATTCCAAGTATGTGGGGGGGAGGGTCATGTAAATAAGATGAAAACAATTAATAGTGTTACCTAGACTAATGTATGCAGGACTTTAAAAATTGATGTTGAGAAATATTTTCTCCTGAAGATGATACTTCTGATTTTTTTTTTTTTGTACTTAAGAATATCACTGCCAAAGTGAATGTTAAGGAGGAGTAAATTCAGTCAAAGTGAGCAGAACAACACATTAACATAGAGACTTAAAAATAGTTCTCTGTGTGGGAGAGAGATTGGTGGCTCTGAACTTCATTAAGCCGATTGTTGAGGAGACATCTGGAATCTCATTCCAGGGGATGCTAGAGCAATACATGCTCTGGGTGACTCTCTTAAGATGCAGTTCAGACAAGATTCGCTGGAACAAAGTATAGGTTTTTAAGTAATCACCTCCAGTCACCCCCATGGACATTTGTTCATATTGAAGGAAGATATGTTTCCCTAGAGAAACAAGGAAGGACTCAATTTACATGCCAGCTTTCTAAACTGGGTCAGCCCAGATCTGCCATTCACCTGAAGTAGTTTTTTCTTGCATGATTATAAACTTGTTGGGAGTAGAAATCATGAAATTTCCCTATCTTTATCAATTTAGATAATGGATATTTAATAAAATATCACTGAATGAATAGAAACTTAATTTTCCTAGAAATCAATCATGGTAGCCCTTTCTGGAAGGAAAGTCTTTGGGATAGATACTATGAGAATCTAAAAAACTACTGCTGTGAAAAACCAAGACTTGGATGAAACAGTGAGCACTGTTTCAGTTTAACAAGGTGGCCCTGTACTTATAAAGGAGTCTAGGGCACGGCAAGAAGCTTCAAAAGCCTTCAGAAAACTGGAAGTAATGTCAACCTGGCCCCAAACCAACACACCAAGGAGGTGGAACCTAAGTTGAGTATACTTAACTAAATTGGAATTAGATCAAACCACTCCTTAAATACTTATGATTTTGCCCACAGGCAATAGGCTACTCTCAGCCTTATTGCTGGACTTTCTTGGACTCATCAACTCCTGATCTTTCATGGACCAATGGCTAATTCTGTGGTGCCTGATTCTTTTCCTAGAGGTCTTCTCTCAGGCAGGAAGTCCTGCCTTCCCTATCCTGCCTAACTACTGGCTGCTTATTAAGCCAATTAGAGAGTGATTGTATGTTTACAAAATACTGAGACAAATGTTAAGCCACAAGAATAATAACACTAAAATTTGGCCAGTTCTTAGCACCTTGCCAGTACAGAACATTTGAATAATACAAAGACAACTTTTGTACAGTATACCCCAACACAGTCTTAATCAGTAAAGCGGGTCCTTACAGGAATGGGAAAAAATACAATAACCTATGGCTACATAAGACACTAAAAATAAATATATGAGGGTCTAGCTTTATTCAAGAAATTGACACCACTGCTTTAAGGCTAAGAGACCTTTCCAGAAGAGACAGTAGAAAGAATGAAACATTCAGAGGATGGAGAGAGAGGCTACAATATACCATCTTCTAAGTATGACACAAACTTAAGAGCTGTAAGCTCACAGCATCTGTGCACACTGTGCCAACAAAAGTCAACTAGGAAGGAAGAAGAGACTCACAGACTACTATGACATACTGCTGGTTGACTGGGAGCCAACTGATTCAGGAAGAGGTGAGGCATAAAGTTGTATTCACACTGAAGAATCCACTAAGCCCTAGTCCAAACATGAACATAGATACTGTCCTAACCAAACACTATAGAACACTAAATAAAATCAATACCAGTAAAAAAAAAAAAAAAAAGGAAAGGGGCTTGTAGGAAGGGAGGGTCTCTAAGGTCAGAAGGGAACTGGGAGAGGTCGAGGAGAGAAGGCTCAGAATACATAACTACACAGTATATATGTATGAAGTTGCAAAACTGAAAAGAAATTGAAAGCTCACTGCATGGAGGCTATTACTGAGCATATTTGATTATATTCTGGGATATTCATAGTACTTTTCAATATAGTTCATTACTTATGCATAAAAAGGCAAACCCTGTTCACTGGTGGTAAATTTAAAACTACACAGCAGAGGAGGGGAATTGGTGTTAAAGGGCCCCCACGTCGATGGTTTGGAGTGACAGTGTAACGCCAAGCTATGTGTTGAGTTTAGGGGGGCAGCTATAGACTCTGATCCTATAATCTTTTGTGGTCCTCCTTCCTGCATGACAAGGCTTCCTTTAGCTCAGATATTGTGCATAGAGCCTTTTATCTTCAAGGCACTTCCATGTTAATATGTACTATCCCACAGAATTACACTGAGGAAGTCCAGGGACTCTGCTTACAAGTGGTGATTCATTCACCAAAGAAGTCAAGAAACCTTCATTATAGGTAACATGGTTCTAGGCCACCTTAAGCCACATTTCCACTCCAATACCCTGTGTACAGCCATTCACGTCTGTTTTATGTATTCCTACGCCAGACAAGGCTACCATCCTACAGGTGGCTCATTTTTTTCTGTCATCTCAGGAATATAGAATGGGCAGTGGTTCTCCAGACCACCACCTGCCTTTGCCCAACTTATCAACAAGCCCAGTTGTTCTGGGTCTGTCATTCTTACATGAGTTTTCTCTTGTATTCATTAAAGGACATCTCTCTTTTTTTTAAAGGCCATTGTGCTTTATTTTTAATTGTTCATGCTTTCAAAGCAACTCTTGCAAACCACATAAAAATTGAGCTGCGTTGTCAACGACTTTTGCTCAGCACAATCACTTTGACCCCAACTCTAATCACAACACACTTACATTTTCTATCTTATACATCTACCTGATATTTGAAGTTTCAAGGGCAGGTATGTAAACTACTGAAGAAACAGCCATGATTACAACTAATGTAATGACAACACATTGGCAACTTTACTAGTTGTAATAGGATATCTGAGAAGGAACAAGCTAAGGTAGGAAGAGCTTGTTTTATCTCATGATGTAGGACTATAGTCCATAATTGTGGAAGGGCATGGTAGGTCTCCTCAGTGGTGGCAAGCCATAGTTTGGATTCTGTACTTCCCCATATGTCACAGCCACCCAAAACAGAGATGTCTGAAAGGATTTGGGGAGGGGGTTCTATAATTCTTAAGGTCTGCTTCTGGCTGACCACTTCATTAGCAAGGCTCCACCTCTAACAATAGTGAGACCACCTGAACAGCAAGAATTCCAAAATATGTGCATGTAGGAAATTTTATGTTCAAACCATAATAGACATCATTACCTGAATCAACCAAAATATACCTCAACTAGAAAGGTCCATAGACCAGAACTTGGAACACTGAACTATTCCTGATTTTTAATATCAAAAGCTATCTTTTAGCTCAATAATCACTGTAAAAATAGATTTCAAATATAAAGGGATGGTTTGAAGGTTAAAAATAGTAATAAAACATAAAAATACATTAGCAAAGCACAGACTTTTGTTATAATTTTCAGTGGACTTTTGTGACATAAACAAGTCCGGCCAAACTGTTATCCTAGTCTTCATTCAGCCTTCCAAAGCAATCACCTCTTTGTGTTTCTGTTTTCACCATAAACCATTTAGATCACTACTGTAAGGCTAAAGGTCAAAATGGGATGAGAATAGTGGATCTGGGTCATGACCTTTACTGCATTATTTCATCCTTCCTCAGATTCTTCAGAGATCTCTCTGCAGTTCTCTCTCTGGCTGATTTGACTCTGTTGTTTATAGATAGTTCGTGTCTGTACAAGATCTTTAAAAATATTTTTTGTAATTCCATTCCTAGAAGAGTGATTGTCACCTAACAGATTATAAATACATTTTTTTCAAAAAAAATAGGACTATTTTTGTGGATCTTTAACACAGGCACAGGTGCCAGTAGTGCAACCATAAAACAAAATTCTATTTTAAAAATGCTGATCTAGGACATAATAATCTAAATTGGATGGATTGAGTCTGAGAACATTTCCCTAAATACTTTCCTGTGTGTTACACTGCTATGCACTAACAGATACTAGGAAAACATCTTTTTTTGTTTTATTTGCTTTGTTTTGTTTCATGTATTTTGGCATTGGATATAGAACCTTAGGCCTTATATACTTGAAGAATATGCTCTACTACTGAGCTACATCTCCACCTCCTGGTAAAAAGTTTTAAATAACTGTAAAGTAAATATAATGGTAATATCCATATTTAATTCCCCCTGACTTCCACATACAGAACTGGCCTGGGAATATTGGAGGGTTATTGATTCGCTTATTTGTTTGTGGAACTTGAATCTGCAGCCTCATGCTATAGCATGAATGGGTATTTTGAAGACTGCTCGGTTAACAGAATAGTTTCCTCATGAAGTCCTTGGGTTGATCATGTGTACCATATATACTGGACTTCGTGACTCATACATATAACCCCAGCATTCAGGTAGTAGAGGTAGAGTGATTAGAAACTCAAGGCTACTTTTCAATTTGTGGCCAGCCTGGATTTCTTGATACTTTGCCCTAAGGAAGAAAGCAAACAAACAAAACATACAGGTATTTAATTCAGGTGGGACTAACATATACTTCTTAATCCTACTACGGATAAAGTTGTGACTCAACTTTAATGAAGTGTCTTTAAAATGAAAATCCAGAACCACTATTCTATTCACTTAATTTGCTTGAAGACAAACTGGAGCACCAGGCTAATATTTGATGTGATACTTTAAGGATATTTAAAAAAATTTTTTTATAAATGGTGACCAAGGTTTTCAACATTCTAAATTAAGGACTAGTCTGATTCTAAATGAGAATGCCATGCTAAGCTAGCTCAGTTCTTTGTCTACCTTTGTCCTAAGAAATAAATGTAGGAAGGACGCAAACCTTCACCTCTCCTCCTAATGCAAGGAATCTACCATTCTTCTTATTGATTTTTTTCCAACTTTGCTGTTCTCATTTTTCTTGCAATATGCAGCTCACATACAATATCTATTCTATGCTCTTCCCGAGAAATTCAATATATCTTTCATAAAGGGACTATACTGTGTGGCTTTTCTCAATAAATGGATTTTTAAGAAATCCTTGGCACAGAATCTCAGAAGGTTATATGGTATACTGAAGTAAAACATTAACTTCACTAAATAAAAAAGAAACACAAACTTTGATGACTGACCCAAATATTTAATCTGTTTTTCATGTTCAGAATTAAAAGCTCCCACCTGGAAGCTTATCTCTCAGAAAGCACTGATACCCAGTGGTGTTGTTTATTAGGTTGCTAGGGAGAAGAAGGCTCATTCAGTACCATGGGAAGCACGGTATTGAATGTTTAGTAAGTCTCTGACTGCTTGATAGTATAGCCAATACAAAGTAAGTGAATTATTGTTTATTTAACTCACTAAGAGTTGACAAACACAATCTTTTATCGTGGTAAAAATGTATGCTAGGAATCAGGGTGACTGGCTGTCCAGTATCTCTTAGTGACAAATACTTCAATTTATTTTCCTAAGACTCATTATTATTATTTTAACCATGCTAAAGTTTAAATTAAATATGCTTTGTTCATCTCTTCTCAGCTATCTTGGATTTTGTAATCATCCTCATCCACAACAATGTGATGGTGACACTATGAATATAACTTCTGGGAATCATGACTGTGATTTACTATTTATTTTACCTTGAGATAAGGAAATGTGGAAATAGTTTAGAACATGGTACCCTGAAGATACCTGTGCAAAATGTTGACACACAGGCTCAGAGATAGTGATGTCATATTCCAGAAATAGATTTCCCTTTGTGCAAAATAAATCAAGTTGCTTTTTGTCTTAGAAGAAATCTGCTTTTTCCACTGGTCACAGTGGAGCCTCTACTAAGCAGTAGAGAAGAAAAGCCTGTGCTGACCAAGGTATACATTTCTCTCACTGCTTTTCCAGCAGAGTGTCTTCCAGAGCATCTAAACAGTTTAAAATATAGGACAGCTCATGGTAATCCAGCCTAGGCACTACAGATTAGAAAGTGGAAGAATTTGGGCCCACATCACCAGAGACACACAGTTAGTGTTAGAGTTCTGCTTCACAATCATGGCTAGGTGTTGTGTCACCTATCAGCTGCTTAGAGAGGTACATGAGGGTTCAGATGACTCATTCAGAATTTATTCAATTTGTGGGTCAGGGGAGCGAGCTAACCACCACTTCATTTATTTTCTCCTTCATAAGGGAAAACTCTGAATAAAATACAACTTGAAGGACCAGGGAAATCTTTTGAAAAGGTAATTTTTGAATGAACTCTAAAAATGAGGAAAATAGAAAAGTGAAAAGAGAGAAAAAACCATGGTGGGAATAAAAAGCCATGTCTTTAATACTTATTTGTCAGGTGAGAGAATGTAAAGAGGAAAATGGACTTGAAATGACAAGAGATAGAAAAATTAGGGAAACGGAGAAAGACAAAGTTTGGTTGAAACTGATCACTATTGGAGGGAGGCAGTAAAGTGAATATCTGGGCAAATCCATTTTATTTCAAAGACACAAGCATCAGTTGAGGCATTAGCGTTGACCAAGGTATCAATTTGACTAGAGGAAACGTTAACAATTCTTAATCTTAGCTACAGGTATCTGTGAGATGGCTCACTGGTTAAGAAGGATGCTCTTTCTAAGGTTATACATTCAGTTCCCAGGACCCATGTCAGACAGAGCACAACCCTATGTCTCCACCTCCAAGGATCAGTGCCCTCTTCTGAGCTCTGTTAGCACTGCACTTACACTGACATACATGTAGGTGATACATACATGAACATAAGTAATTTTAGCTATGAGAAATTTAAAACAGAAGTCGAAAGAAACAGATGAAGGGTTTTCTTCTGTTTGACATTATTTGTTTAGATATAGCCAGGTCACTGTCTTCAAAAATAAGCCAGTGGGAGCTACCATAATGGAAATAACCCAAACATGCTAGTGAAAATGAAAGCATGTTGAAAGTGAAACTTTATTTTAATTAGGAGTTTAATTACATGCAAAATGCCGATGGCATGAAAGTTCAGCAGAATGGTCAGGGATGTGTGAGCCTGGTTACAAATCAGCATTTAATTAACATCACATATAATCTTTTCTATTGTTCAGATGAGAAAGAGGGGATGAGCCAGTTTAGACTTGTTTTGTGTTCATGAGCAATGGCACTAACTTTGTCCTTTAAGTCAACATTTAGGGAGAGTTCTCTATTAACCATCTTGTGCCTATCCATAGTTGAACATGACCAAAGCCAGGTACATTATGAGAAGGTATATGTGGAGTAGATGGGATATGTGGATGACTGAGACTGTCACTGAAAGTAAAGAACCACCACAGTGTCTAAATAGTCCAGACACTTCTTTGCTAACTGCTCTCTGAACTCAGATGCCACGTGACCAGGCACCATCTAGCTCTGCAGGTAAGCCTTTCTGTCTGCTGCAGTGTCTTCCCTACCATGATAGGCTATATCTCCCAGGAAATGTAAGCCAACATCTATCCTTCTCTACCATCTCACCTATGTTGCTTTTGTTGGATTATTTTATCACAATAACTGAAAAAAACAATTAGTATATCATGGTTGCATCTCTGAATTACTGCAGCAACATCTTAAGTGGCCTTTCAAACTCCATCTTTTTCTTCCAACAATTGTGCAAATTCCCAAACCAGGATTATTCGCTTAGAATACCCTAGAACACTTTGTTCTGCTGCTTAAAGCATTCTAGTAGCTTTTAGTTTCACTTAGACTAAAAGCTAAATTCTTAGGGTTGTGTGTGCCTTTGTACACATTTTATTCTGCAACTTTCTGCTCCTGTCTGTTGCTCTCTACCTGTCTCACTCTGCTCTGGCCACCATGTTCCCTTGGCTCTTAATAATAAGCTCTGCATATGATCTTCCCTTAAGAGTTTCCATTGCCCTTCTGCGGTATCAGTTTCTCTTTCTTTAGAAATATGCAGACCCCACTCTGGAAATTTGTCACCCAAACATCAACTTCACAAAGAGAGGGTCCCTGAACACTCTCCGTAAATTTGTACACCTTGTCTTGTCTTTCCCTTCTTGTCCCTACACAATCTCCATAAAGCATGTCACTGTCATATACATCTAAGGAATGTCTAACTCTCTGAGGAGAGCACAGGACCTGGAGAAGCAACGTTTCTCTTTGGGTCACTCATTCATCGGTGTCATCCACTGCTAAAGCAGCATCTCCTAGCAAGTGGTTGTATGAATATATCCTCTCAATAAGCAATCATTTATCATTATTATTGCTGTCATTTTTTAATATATATGAAGTTGAAACTCAAGGCAACACAGATCCTTAAGTTATAGGGAAAAACACTGAAGAAAGATTTCTTACAACAAGGACAGCCTAATTCCAAAATCAACAGAGAATGCAAATAGATTTCTCTACAATGCAAGTGCCTGATATGCATAGTGGAAAATTGCTTAGAATTGCTAGTCCTTAAAACAAACAAACAAACAAACAAACAAACATAAAACCTCAAAACCACAATAAGAAGCCCTAAACATCTTCCTGTTTGCCCTTTGTCACTACACATATCTTGGAAAATAGTGGGATTCCTTAGGACTCTGTATGGTCTAGCAATCTCTCCTTGGTTTATCTTCAGAAGAATTAAATACAAATATGTTCTGAATAGATATTTGTGCACCAGGGCACACCCAAAGTAAGTATATACCATCACTGTATTAATAGCTACCAGGTACAAATATCCCAAGTCCCCATCCATCAATGAATACTTCAACAAAAAGCAGTTCCTGCTGCTCGTGCGTGCACATGTGACATGCATGTGTGCGTGTGTTCCCTGCCTTGACTTCCCATGTGACATGCACGCATATGTGCGTGTGTGTTCCGTACCTTGACTTCCCTGCTATAATGAACTAGAACCTATAATTATGAGCTGAAATAAAGCAACCAACATTGCTTTTTGTTAGTGTACTTTATCACAGCAACATAAATGTACATGTAATTTATGTTGCTGTGATAAAGTAATTATCACATGCCATTAATGCAATTATCACATGCCATTTATATGCAATTCTCAGCACGATCAACTTCATGAAACAAGAAAGTGTGGTAAGTGGTACCGGATAGTGGAACAAGAGCAACAGAACTCAGTGTTCCATGGCAGAAAGATTCAGTATGTGGTGAGATGAAATTTCTGGAGAGAATTGTCCATGAAGGTGGTACCAAGTGTGGATTCGGGTTTAAAATTAGATTCAGTGTAGGATGCGGAGCTTTGAGATGGGAACAGTGGCAACGGGCCAGGACTGAAGTTTGAAGATAAGGTTTCCCTCTTCAGTGCATCCATGCTCTTAACTTTAAAGGAAACCCATTGTTACAGTGTGCAACAGAATATAGTCAGTGTTGTTGAGCAGTGAGCTGTGATGAAGTCCAACCAGGAGAGACAGGAACAAGGCTCCCATCAAGACACAGCATGGGAGAGGATCCATGAAAACCCCCAAATATTTATAATGTTATAGTTTTCATGTTTGAAGCAAATCTGACCAGAAAGTAAATATTTGAAAAATACTTTTGCTCTGAATTTTGAACCCCCAACTTAATATGGTTATATTAAACAGATGAACACAGTTATTAATAATTATAAACTCATATTTTATAGACATGAACTGAAAACTTAGGATTCTGTCCACTTGACATCACCAAGTAGATGAAGAAATTCCTATATGAGAGACAAAAAGACATACAATGTGCCAGAAAGAATACTGCTAGGCAGTGTTAAAATGTCCAAAAGCCAAAATGAATTCCTTATATCTTAGCAAAGAAATTTGCACTTTGAAATTCTAAGTCAAATATTTGTGGAAGAGTATTGTTACCCACTGAAATTTCTTTATATCTGTTATTCTCACTTTGCTGGAAAAAATACCATGGAAATAATAAAATTTAAGGTGACTTATTTTTTGTCCAAATGACAGAATAGGTGCTATTAATTTTAATGCCACAAATACAATAAAAAATTGAGATACATTTATTTATTTGTTTGTTTGTTTGTTTAATTAATTTGTTTATTTGGTATGTACGGAGGTTCTTATGCCATATCACAAGCATAGAGGTCAGAGTGCAACTTGCAGGAGTCAGTTCTCTCCTTCTACCTTGTAGATCTGGAAAATTGAACTCAAGTCATGCAGCTTAACAACAATTACCTACTGATCCAGCTGGCTTTCCCATCTTCATCTTTAATGGTGCTTAGAAAGAAAGCAAGCCACAAATTTAAAAACAAAACAGTACTGTCTCTCTAGTATTCTAGATCTTTGTGGTGTCTCAGTATGTATGGCCTCTGGGAATATTGAATTTCAGTAAAGTTCTCACTGTGTTTTCATATGTCAAGTAGAAGTCTAATTTTAAAAGCACACCATCCATTTAAAAATACATATTTTTGTTGTTTGGCTGAATTAAGAATTATCAGAATTGATGCTTTCTTCCTTCTGCTATGTGAGAAACATGGAAAGATAAGGCTTTCTATCAGCAAACATTAAAATTTATAACTTTATATTTAAAAATATAAATATAAGTGACTTCTGAAAAGCTTTCTGTTCATTTTATGCTTGGATACACATAAGAAACAATTTCCCCACTGTCTTACACTAAGAGGAAGCAATGGTACGCTGCCAATATAGATTTCTATCATCACTTAAATTATTCAGACTATTATTGACCAGCGATTGCTTTGAGCAAATCAATTAACACAGGGGATCTGTATGAACTCAAAGTTTGGATTTTGGAAGTTCTAGGTAATTTTGAAGCTTTCTGGTTGTCAGTGAGTAAAAATCCTACTTCACTAAGGACTTTTGTCTTTGAATCTGGTGCATTGGTTGTTGGTTGTCCACTGTTTCCTAGAGCCTTGGCATGTTGAACAAGACTAATGTCAATCCCAAGTAATAAAGAACAAAATGTATAATAAGGTTGGTATATCAGCTCTTTCATAAATATAGACACACAAACACAACATTAAATAATTAGACTCAGAACAACATCCCACCCCAACAGTCAGGTTCGTTTAGTATGAAAATAATACTAAATATAACATATCAAATGACCTCAACCTGGAGGAACAGAAACTTGTGAACACTCTTGTGCCTATATTTGATTATCAGGGAAATATGTTCCTAGCTTTATCAGAAATATTATCAATGGGATGAACATTGGATAGCCAGAGACTAGGGGACAAATTGGGCTTCTTAACTTCTAAAATCCAAAGGCATCTGTGCCAGAAAATGTTTTGTGCCTGACTTGTGTCTTGAGCATTGCAGAAGGATATTAGATGCTTCATCCCTGTTTCTGTGGCTCTGTTCTCCTCAGCATCCACAGCTTCGTGCTTCTTCAAGACTCATAATTAGAGGCTGGGTTCAGTATTTGCTGTTCTAGAATGACACATCCTATACCTTGCTCTGTGTATGGCAAGGGGATCTAGGGACATGCAGAGAAGGCATTTTCTGCAGTGATAACATCCACAAGAGGTTGGGATACCCTGAGTGCTTCATGCTAGCTTGAAGAAACCACATTCAGCATTCAGAAAATTCCACATCAAGAGGACAGAGACAGCTTTTTAGTAACCACTATAACTTTAATTGCCACCTGTTAGGCCTCTGCATTTAACCTTATACCTGCTAGTCTTGATTTCTCTCTGAATCAAGATTCTTTGTTTATTTTTTTACACATTAAAACAAATATGGACATAAGTTCCTATGTACACACCAGAAAACAATCACTGTTTAACAGACTTCTCCTTGCATTTGCTACATTTTGAAACGCTTCCCTAATGTGGGGTTATAATCCAGTATGTCAATATGGAATGAACATAATTCTTACTTTAACCTAAATTATGTCATTTAAATTACAGTGCTGCTTTTATTATTCATATAATATTATAATTTTATACATTAAGTTACATTAATGGACCATCATTTTAATAAACATAATTTGGATTCTAACAATATTTTTATAATTCATGAAATGATAGTATTATTTTATCATTTTAATTGTAATAATTTAAAATAATTTAAGATGTAAACTTTTTAAAAAATTTCCTTATCCATACTTATGTATGGTATTTTTAAAAAGAAGAAAGAAACTTTTGGTGACTAAGAAGTCCAAAAGGTATATTATATTCACGTATTATCAAAGGACAAATCTATATATTTTAATACATGTATTACATTTATATGTGTCTACATCATATATATATTATATATAATCAATGCCTTATGTTATACTCTTGTTTTGTCTCAATATTTTGTTATTAATTTTTTTCAATGAATAAGCAAAGAATTTATGAAAATATGTACATATCTTCCAGGTAAATTTCCATATGTGTAATTTTCAATCAATAGAAAGACTATTACTTTAGAAAACATCGACACTAACCCTCCTGTAGGACTGAGTTGTAACCTCATCAGCAGGGTGAAGAGGTACTCTTTTCTGCACACATTCTTAAATGAATGCTGGCCTTGAACTTAGCGCTTAAGCTGATCTGATGTGCTGACTTTTTCTTTTATTTGTATTTCCACTCATTTATTGGGAACTTGGCTGTAAGATTTCTCCCTTTGTCACCTTTTTAAGTATATGCATGCCTGTATTAATGGCTCACCTGTCCATGTGGAATCAGAGAACAAGGTTAGGTGTCATCCTTGCTTTCTCTTTGAGACAGAATCTCTTATTTGCTGTTGAGTGGACCAGGATTGTGGACCTGCAATCTTCTTGAGATTTGCTTGCCTTCACTTCCTGTCTTACAAAGGAGCACAGAGATTATCAGCACACACCACCATCAGGCTCCCCATGGGTATCTGGGGAACTGAACTCACTTCCATAAAGTTGCAAAGCAAGCAAGGTACCTACTGAGTTATCTCTCCAGGCTTTTGCCAAGAATCTAGTGAGTTTCTTCCTTATTGTCTTTTGATTAAAAGTTCTGTTGAGAGCAGTTTTCCCCACAATGGGGTCTCTCACATTGCTATTTCGTGTTAATTCTATAATCCATTTGGAAATAATATGATCCATTTAGTGTAAATGTATCTCACACAGCTGATTCCATCTTTTCCTTTTGGATCACCAGTCACTTACTTTATATTTTGCCTCTGGCTTGAGTGCTATTTTTAACCTATACCAAGTTCTCACACATTTTTAAATTTATTTCTACATTTTAATTATATTGAATTGTTCTTCCTGCCTATCTTGCTGAAAGAAGAAATTTCTTACCCACACCATGTGGACAATTTACTTCTTCAAATACACAGAAGTTCCCCAGGCAGATTATTACACTGGATATTCTTCTCCGAATTAGAAATGAACAGATAATATCAAAGTAGAAAGAGCCTTGGGAGCCAGCCAGACATGGAAGTTTCTTTTTGGCCCAAATCTCTCCCTTGCTAGCCTTTCTGTAATTCTGGAGATCTTACAGAGAAGATCCTGCAGGGTTGCAACATCCGCAGCTTCTTTTCAAATGCAAATGTTCAACTGCTTAAAATATTTCTTTAACAAAATAAAATGCAGCAAGAAGTAAATCCTTAGGCACAGCAGTCAAAATCCAGATTGATTACATTAAATCAGAGGGCCTGGAGGAGCCTGAAGAATGCCTTATGTTTTCAAAGAGATTATGTCTTTCCATTCCCTGTGTACTTATTACCATAAAGTCACAGTAGACTATGCCCATAGTCAGCTGGCCTCACAGCACTGTTAGAAACTTGGTAGAAGTTCAAAACATGGGTTTATTTTTTAAACGACAAATTTTTATTATGCAGCCAAAGATTGATATCTATTGTTAACAGGAAGAAGCCTGGAGAGGTATGGTGTCTTTTTTCCAGCATGCTTACTTCTTGTAATAGCAAACTGAACACTATTTCTTTCAGACACTCAAAAATATCCTGTAGAGCAATGGCCTGGAGCAAACTCTATCTGATGTCGACCTCAAGAGTCATGACTGTAATTGTCGTGGTGACTTAGACATGTTATGAATAAAAAGACAGTTCATTTGTATAGAAGAGGTGTCTTGTTCCTAATATATAAGATAAACAAAGGCACTTAACCCTGGAGGCAAATTTATGTGTTCAGTGTTAATCTATTACACCCAAATATCTAAATTATAAAGAAACATGGGGAGAGAGCATTCTTAAAACACTTTTCTGTTTCTCCCGTTCAACCTAATACTAACTGTATTCAAGCAGGTTGGACTTGATTTCCTAATTTTCCAGCTTCCAACTCCCAAGAGAAGGAATGGCTGACATGTCCACCATACCCAGATTTGGACGTTTTGATTGATTTAGAGTTTGTTTAAGATTTATTTTAGTTTCAAATGTGTATGTGTGTGTGTGTGCGTGTATACATGTGCTTGTGGAAGTATGTTCTCATGAGTCACATATCTTTGAAGGTCAGAAAAGTATCTTCTGTAATCAATATTATAAGTGATTGTGGGCTGCCTGATATCAGTTCTGGGACCCAAAGTTGATAGCAGAATTTGCTCTTAACTGCTGAGTCATCTCTACAGTCATGATGTCTAAGTTTTAGACAATAGAAACAGGCAGGTTTTATTTAAAATTAACTCCATTAATGGGTAAAGGTACTAAATGAGGAGTTTTAGCAAATGTATATCATACTAGGTATGGATTTGCCACTAGGTATGCAAAGAATTCAATACTTTAGCTATCAAGTCAGCCATTAAAGTGACAACAGATAAAACTAAAGACTGTCTTATAGTTGATAGTGACAATAGTTACAGAAGAAACAGAAAGAGGCAACTTGTTGATTGATGCTGAAAAGTGGACTTCTTGCACTCTGTCCACAGACGTGGAAAGTCTAGGAGTATTTTTGTGGGTCTTGGGCCACTTTGACTCCAGACAGTCATCTTGGCTCTTCCTGGGCTTTTGAGCTTGTGATATCCAAAGTTCTTATTTTATGATTAGACATCTTTCTTTCCTGTTAATTCCTGAATCCCTAGTTGGATGCTGACCTCTAATGGATTCTGAAGGCTTTTCTTGAAAGACAATTTAGGCACTTTCTTACTTAGGGAATGCATAGTTCACATGTGAGAAGACTCTGATTTTACATCAACACCATGTCATATGTCCCAACCCCTATCAAGACAAGAGGCTATTTCCACCACTCCCTCAAGTACCTTCACATTCCTTGCTGTCCTTTGCAGTCACTTGCTCATGCCTACAACTTGCTGCATGCAGCACACAGCTGCGTTCTGCCCTTTGGTTAGTCCTGTATATCTCGGATTGCATTCATGGAACCACAAGATAGATTCAGACAGTTCTCTGTCTTATTTTTCTCAATAAAATTTTACTGAGAGTTGTCCATGGGACCCTGTTGGAATCCACACATCATCGTGTGGCACACTAGTCACAGCTCTTCCTGTTGCAGAAGACCCTCTGCTTTCCAAGGGTACAAGTATTACATGTATTGGCTTCTGGCCCTTTTTTTGTCAGGTTGGGATATTTCCCCATGTCTTTTCAGTCTTTTTCCATTGAAAACTAGTTTTTATTTCAATAAAATTCAACTTACGTTTTTTTTTCTTTTCATGTTCAAACTATGAATTCTTTGCCAAGTAAAAGAACAACAACAACAAAAATAGCCCTGCACTTCTAACATTTTATAAGCATGGACTCTGATTTCATGGTGGGGTGCATCTGCAGTCTTTTCTTTCCTGTGTGAACAGAAGAAGTGATGGCAGTTTTCTTTCATAATTGACAGCTGATATCCAGTTGTTCTGAAACCATTGGCTGAAAGGGTTCCCTTTCCCCATTGAATTACTTTGATACATTTGTTTGAAAAAAGTCAATGTCCAGACAAGTAGGGTTGGCTTTCTGTGTCTGTTCTGATCAGCTACTTTCACTGCTAATAGTCTGTTAGATGCTGCAAAGCAGGACATGTCGATTCTTGAATATATTCTACAAGACAAAATTGCTGTGGCTCTTTTAGGTTCTCTGTGTTCTTATACCCTTACATTTATTTTATTTTTGGTGTATGTCTTAGTTAGGTTTTACTGCCATGAACATATACCATGACCAAGATTAGTCTTATAGAGGACAGCATTTAATTGGGGCTGGCTCACAGATTCTGAGGTTCAGTCCATTATTATTAAGGTGGGAGCCTGGCAACATCTAGACAGGCATGGTGCAGGAGAAGCTGAGAGTTCTACATCTTCACCTGAAGGCTGCTAGTGGAAGACTGGCTTCCAGGCAGCTAGGACTAGGGTATTAAGTCCATGCCCACAGTGACACACTCACTCCAACAAGGCCACACTTCCAAATAGTGCCATTCCCTGGGCTAAGCAAATACAAACCATGACAGTGTGTGTGTGTGTGTGTGTGTGTGTGTGTGTGTGTGTGTGCATGTTGTATATATATGTAGGAGTGAGCCACCTGTTCAAGCATATATGAAGTCTAGACAGAAATTGTACCTTCCTCTACCACTCTCCATGCTATTTTTGGATATTGAGTCTCTCACTGGTCTCTCATTGCTTGCCTAGACTAACTAGCCAGCACAGTCCTAAGATATGCTCATCTCCATATCCTTTGCTCCAAGGTTACTGACATGTTCCACAGTGCCCAACTTTTGCATAACGTCTGGGAGTACAGTCATGTCCCAACTTACTTCATATCTTTTAAAAATGTAGGAACTCATCAGTGTATGAATTCCTACTTACACACACACACACACACACACCCTTCACTCATCCTGACTGGGGTTAGAGTGACCCATAGATAAATGTGTGAACCATGGATAGTTTACTATTTTGAAACCCGGGGCTAGTCTGCTGTTCCATTTACTTAGCTCTTAGGCATGGATCAGTTCCCCTCAGCCAAGTTTCGTACTATTATTTTACTATTATTTAGCAAATTTGTATCATGTAGGATGCTAGGAGTTTTCATCCTGGATGGGGAGAGGGCCATGATCATCCTCCCAGAAAATAATATCAGTTAAGCTTACTGGGGGAGGGAGTATGATTTTCTTCAGTGGTGTAGTGATAGTTAAGTTACTCTTGCTCCAGTACATTATCTCCCATCAGTGCTGTAGGGAAAGAAACTGATTAAACTCAGTGTTCCCCACAGAAGGAAATCATGAAAGTGAGGGGAAGTTGCTGGAAATAATGATTTCAGCCAAAGAGTGAGGGAGAGGAAAGAGAGAAGTAGAGATTAAAATTCATTACATGAATGTATGAAACTGCTGAGTAAACATACATCAATAAAAAATTGTTATATCCATAGAAAGTGGGCTGAACCTGAACAAGATGCCCTTATCAACCCCGTACTCCTTCAAGGCTTAGAGATCCATTCAGAAGAATGACCAGGAAGATTGTAGAGACCAGAGGTGATAGATGACTCTAAATGTGGTAGATTAAATGAAAATGGCTCCAATGGGCCCATGTATTTCCATGCTTAGTTGATATTCAGGAAGGAACTATTAGGAGATGTGTCCATATTGGAGGAGGTATGTCTCTGGGAGTGGGCTTTGAGGTTTTAAAAACCCATGCCAGGTCCAATGTCTCTCTGCCTGCTGCCTGTGAATCAGGATGTAAAGCTCTCAGCCACTGCCCCAGAGTTATGCCCTCCTGCTGGTAGGCTGCTATATTCCCTGTCATGATGATAATGGACTAAATTGTAAGAAAGTCCCCAGTTAAAGGCTTTTCATCTTCTTAAAAGTGTTTTTCCATACAATATATGATTATTATTGTTTTCCTTCTCCCCAACTCCCTCAACTCCCCACCCACCCAAATCCACATTCTTTCTTTCTATCTCTCATTAGAACAGATATCTAAAATTAATAATTAAATATAATAACACAAAATAAAAACAAACAAACCAAAATAGGACAAAAATGGACAAATTAACAGATGAAAAAATCCAGAGAAACCTATATGAACACATATAGATGCTGAAACATACACCTTTGCATACACAGAAGTCACACAAAAACATAACACTGGAAACTGTAATGTATGTACTAATGACCTGTAAGAAGAAGTAAAAACAATTCCCAGACAAAGAATTAGGAGACAAGGAACCACCAAAATGTCATTGATTTTTGTTTTGTCCAGTCTACTGATGCCAAGTATGGGGACTGTCCTTTAGGGTAGCTTATATACCCAGTATGACTCTGTTGAAAAAAAAAACTATTTTCCTTTGGGAATGGTTGTCAATTAGACATAGTTTTTATGCTAGGGATGTGGGCTTATCTCAACTTTCCCACTCAGGCCCAGGATACCATCTGGCTTAGACCCTTGCAGGTTCTGTATATACTGTTACAGTTTCTGTGAATTAGCATGTGCATCAGTCCTGCTATGTTTGGAAGGCCTTGTCTAGTTGATGTCCTCCACCCCCACTAGCTCTTAAAATCTTTCTGACTCAACTTTGTCAGGGTTTCCTGTGCCCTGAAGAGAGATATTTGATGGAGATATTCTATTTGTTTCAAGGTCTCATTTTCTATACAATGACCCGTCCTGGGTTTCTTGTTTTGTTCTCAAATACTGCAGGAAGAAGCTTCACTGATAATGGCTGAGCAAGACAATGAGTGTAACAATATTGTTAGGTGTCATCTTGTTGCTATGTTCTTTTATGAGAACAACAATGTTTGAATTTCTCATAGGTCCCCGGATTCTCTAACTTCAGGTTCCTGTCCACCTGAAAAGTGTTAGGGATAGGATATATCTCATAGAGTGAGTCTTAAATCCAACCAGATATTGGTCGGTTATTCCCTACCACCACTGTACCAATGTATCTTGCAGGAAGGTCACCCTTGTAGATCTAAGGATTTTTAGCTTTCCCACTCAGGTTGATGTTTATCTCTCTTCAGCATGTAGAGTCACCTTCCAGCACCATGAACACTGGTAGAGATGAAGGCCCTAAGTAGACATCAGCTCTACTTCTCCTCATTCATTGAGTTATGTAGGTGTAGTCTTCAACAGTAGAGCCTGTATATACTGTCACAGTTTCTGTGAATTAGCATGTGCCTCAGTCCTGCTATGTTTGGAAGGCCTTGTCTAGTTGGTGTCCTATCAGTTTGTGGAGAGAAACCAATAGCCTTGGCAGTAGTCTGTGTGTCTAGAGGGTTTCTATGAAGCTCCTTTGGCTAACAACTCAATTAGATATAACCCATTCCTCAAACATAAGGTTTCATTTAGTGATAAGTGATGTCTAGTGGAGGCTCTGTCTCCTCCATTGTTGATTTGGTGATATATCATGTATACACATACACATATACACATATATATTTTTAAAGGATATCCTATTGTATTTGGTTTCCACAAATGGTTCCTAGTTTTAGCTTTTCCTCCCTGAATTTCCTCCCTCAACCTTCCTCCCTCTTACTCTACATTTCATCCTCCCATTCTAATTCTTCACTTCATCCCTCTATAACTATTCTATTTCTCCTTCCTAATGAGATTATCCCCCCTTCTAGTCCTTCATTCTATATCTAACCTCTCTGGATATATGGATTATAGCCTGGTTACCAATGACTTATTACCTAATGTCCACATTTAAGAAAAATAGATACCATGTTTGCCATTTGAAGTCTGGATCACCCCCCTCAGGAAGATTATTTTTCTGCCTCCATTTATTTATTTATTTGCAATTTTTATGATTTTTTTAGCAGCTAAGCAATTTTCCATTGTGTACATGTACCACCTTTTTAAATCTTTTTTTCCATTGATGGGCATCTAGTCTTGTTTTAGTTAGGATTTTACTGCTATGAAGAGACACCATGACCAAAGCAACTCTTACAAGGACAATATTTAATTGGAGCTAGCTTACAGGTTCAGTCCATTATCATCTGTCTATTATGAATAGAGCAGCAATGAACATGGCTGAGCAAGTGTCTCTGTAGTAGGATGTAGAGGCCTATGAATATGTGCTCACAAGTGGGATATCTGGATCTTGAGGTAGATTTATTCCCATCTTCCTGAGGAAACATGACAGTGGTTTCCACAGTAGCTAAACAATTTAGCATTCCATCAGCAAAGCATAAGTGTTCCCCTTGTTCCACATGCTTGCTAGCATGAGCTATTTTAGGCTCCTTGCCAGCAGGCAGGTCCAGGCAAGAGGAGAGCAGTAGCAGTCCTGGTCCCATCAATCTCTCCAGGGGTGAGTGGGATGGTGAGTGTCCAAGGCCCAAAGAAGCACACCAGGCTGGGAGTCTTGTCAAAGCAGGAACTCAACTTTATTGCATCAACCTCTCACTTATATAAACTCGGAACATAGGGAGGTGGATTTTTGGTGGGGTGAAATGGCATAGAAGGCAGGGAAGGATGACTGAGGGTATGGAATGACTGACAGGGACAATGGCAAAGCTCTATATTAGCAGTGGTAAGGCAGAGGCAGGGCCAAACATATAGTGACTGAAACAGGTCTCAAAACTCAAGCCAGGCTTTGGTTTGTCCACAAGGCCCAAAGCAGGGCTCAAATGGGGTCCAACAAGCTGTCACTCATTTTATTGATCTTGGGTTATTTTGACTGGTATAAGCTGACTCTCAAAGAAGTCTTGATGTTCATTTCCCAGATGGCTAGGGATGGTGAATGTGTGTTTAAGTGCTTCTCAGCTATTTGTGCTTCAGATGTTGAGAATTCTTCTTAGATCTGTGCTCCATTTTAATTGGATTATTTATTTTCTTGATGTCCATTTTCTTTGCAAATTTTAAGTATTAGTGTTCTATATTATGTGTAGCTGGTAAAAATCTTTGTATTCCATTGTTTTGTCCAAATAATCATGTCCTTCGTCTTACAGAAGCTTCTCAGTTTTATGAAGTCACATTTAATAATTGTTGTACTTAGTACCTGTGCTAACAGTGTTGTGTTCAGAAATTGGAACACTTTACCAATGAATTTAAAACTATTTTTCACTTTCTCTTTTATCAGATTCAGTTTGATTCAGTTGCAGTTGAATATTATACAAGGACATAAATATGAATCTGTTTGCATTCTTCTACATGCAGACATCCAGTTTGAATAGCATAATTTGTTGAAGATGCTACTTTTTTCCCCCCAGTGTGTATTTCTGGTCTTTTTATAAAAAATCAGATGTCCATAGCTATATAGTTTTGTAGCTCAGTCCATTGATCAATGTTTCTATTTTTAAGACAATTCCATTGTGTTTTAATTACTGTAACCCTGTAGTACAGTTTGAGGTTGAAAATGGTGAGGCCACCAGAAGTCCTTGTATTATTAAGGATCTTTTAGCTATCGTATGTGTATGTGTGTGTGTGTGTGTTGTCAATATAAAGTTCTGTGCATAATTATGTTTAAATTTTGATGGGATTGCATTGAATCTGTAGATTGCTTTTGGTTTGATAGCCATTTTTACTATATTAAATCTAAAAGTCCTTGATGCTCTATTCTTTAGGGACTCTCCAGATTATCTTGGCAGACTAAGCCTTCCTTCTTCCAGCCTGGGAATCAGTTAAGCAATCTTTACTCTCTTTCTTGTCTTCTAATTCCAGTTTCCCAGTCTCATCCAGCCCTGTAGCAGACCACTTTCAGGAGCCTCCATCTCTGATATCACTTATTGGAGACTCTGCTAAACATGGCAGGTGCAGCTTTCCTCTTTCTTGTGAACGTCTTCACCTCCCTGTCCTTATAGCCCATCCCCATTCCTTTGAGTCATTCCCCCAATTACTAAACACAATTTCTACCTGGAAATCCTACTGGCCACACCTGGCAAGGGTCCAGAAGTAAGTACTCCCTGCCATGTAACCCACAGGAACAGAATGTTCCTAAGATCCAGAGAGGGGAACAGAAACCAAGGAACAAAAACCCACACAACAAAGACCCATACAACAAAGAAAAGAACAAATATCAACACCTAGAATCACAATTATCCTAAACTCAAATGTCTAGGCACATACATAAAAACACAATAAAAACAACAAAGACAATATGGCTGTACCAGAATCCAGCAATGCTACTACTGTAAGCCCTGAAAATTGAACATAGCTAGAGAAGAAAAGCAAGGACCTCAAAATATCTATTATGAACACATTCAAGGACCTGGAGAAGAATAAACAAATTTGTTAATAAAAATCTATGGAAACACACATAAGCATTAGAATGAAATGAAGAAAACAATACAGAACACGAAAGTAGACTTGGAATCACCATGGAGAACCCAGACTGGGGGAAAATTGGAAATGAAAAAGAAAAGGATCTCAGGAATTGAACACATAAGAGAAGAAATTAATACCCCAGTCAACAAAATAGTAAATATAAAATATTCCAGGTATAAAACATCCAGGAAATGTGGGACATCATGAAAAAAATCAAACAAGAGTAATAGGAATAGAGGAAGGAGAAGAATCTTGGATCAAAGGCACAGAAAATATTTTCAAAAAAATTATGGAAAATTTTTCCAAGCATATTATTAAATTAATGATATATTATATAATTTTAAAATGATAGATATATAATTATTACATAGTATAGTTATATACGTATTATATAATATAACTATATATAATTATATAATAATTGTATATAATATGTAATGATAAAATGTGTAATATATATTTATATAAAATATAATTATGATAATTATATATACTAACATATAGAATGTTAATAGACACTTTGTTTATAGACCACAGTGTAAAGTACTTCAAAAAATGTTGGCACATGTAGTTTGAAAGTCTTAGTTCTATTAGGGCCAGGCTTGGCAACAGTGATTTTGAAAAATGCCAGTCAAAGACTAAATTTAGAAAACATAGAGTACTAGGAAATACACTGGATTTGCAGACTATAGAATAAACTTGATGTTTCAAGGAGGACCCTTTGTCTTTTACTTGACACAAGGAATACAATGTTGGCTGCTAACATGGAAAATGTTAAGGTGTATCTGGGGAAAACTGGCTTTAGATATGAAAGAACTCATTGGAAATGGAAATTCAATGTGGATAGCAGGTGTTTGCTTTAGGAGGTTTCAGGTGGGAAAACTGTATCATTTATGGAAAAAGGTATTTTTCTGGCTTTATATTAGAATGATGATAAATGGCATGATTATTCCAATTCACATAAGGTACCCTGAACAATATTAAATCCCTAGGGTTTAATAAAATATTTTAAATGAATTAAAAAGTGAGGACATAGTATGCATGTCCTTTGGTACTGGATTACTTCACTTGGGACAATATCCTCAAGTCCCATTTGCCTACAAAATTCATGATGTTGTCTTTGTTTTTAATAGAGGAGTAGTATTCCATTGTGTAGAAGTACAACTTTTTCTTTATCCTTTCTTCAGTTAAGGGACATCTAGGTTGTTTCCAGTTTGGGGCTATTGAGACTAAAGCTGCTATGAGTATAGTTGAGCAAGAGTCTTTGTGGGATGGTGGAGAATCATTTGGGTATATGACCAGAAATGGCAGAGCTGTGTCTTGATGTAGAACTATTTCCAGATTTTTTGATTTCCAAATTCATTTGCAGGGTAGTTGTACAAGTTTGCACTCCCTCCAGCAATGAAGGAGTATCTCCCTTTCTCCACATTCTTGCCAGTATGGGTTATAATAACTTGAGTTTTTGATCTTAGTAATTCTGATCAATGTAAGATGGAACCTCAGGGTTGTTTTGATTTGCATTTTCCTGATGATTGAGGATGTGAACATGTCTTTAAGTGGTTCTTGGCTATTAGAGATTCCTCTGTTGAGAATTCTGTTTAGCTCTGTACTCTATTTCTAAATTGGGCTATTTGGATTGTTGGTGTCTAACTTCTTGTGTTCTTTATAAATTTTGGATATTAGCCCTTTGTCAGATGTAGGTTTGGTGAAGATGCTCCCCTAATCTGTAGGCTGCCATTTTGTCCTATTGAGAGTCCTTTGCCTTACAGAAGCTTTTTAGTATCATGAGGTCCCATTATAAATTGTTGATCTTAGGGCCTGAGCCATAAGTGTCCTGTTCAGATATTGTCTCCTGTAAAAATATGTTTAAAACTATTTCCCAATTTCTCTTCTATGAGATTTAGTATATGCAGTTTTATGTTCAGGTCCTTCATCCACTTGGAACTGAGTTTTGCGCAAGGTAATAAATATGAACCTATTTTCATTCTTCTATATGTTGACATCCAGTTAGACCAGCACCATTTATTGAAGATTGCTTTTCCTCATTGCATGGTTTTGGCTTCTTCATAAAAATTCAAGTTGTCCATAGGTTTATTTCAGGGTTGATTTGAGTCCATTATTTCACATATCTGTTTTTGTACCAATAATATACAGTTTTCATCACTCTTGCTCTGTGCTATAGCTTTAGGTCAGGGATGGTGATTTCTCCCAAATTTCTTTTATTATTCAGGATTGTTTTGGCTCTCCAGGATTTCTTACTTTTCCATATGAAGTAGAGAATTGCTCTTTCAAGGTCTATACAAAATTGTTTTGGAATTTTGATGATGATTGCATTGAATCTGTAGATAGCCATTTCCACTATGTTATCTATCTATATGTACTCACTTACAAGTGGATATTAGCCATAAAATACAGGATACCAATGCTACACTGCACAGACCCAAAGAAGCTAAACAAGAAGGAAGGCACAAGCAAGGATGTTTGAATTTCACATAGAAGAGGCAATTAAATAGTCACAAGAGACAGATAGAGGGAGGGAAATGAGGGAATATTCAGGATCAGGTGTGGAGATGGATAGGAGAGATGGCCACATGGCCATCAGCATGTATGAAAATATACAACTGACTAGGGTGTGGAAGTAGGGGGCATCTCCAGGACATAACACAGACCTGGGATAAGGGAGGCACCCAAGAAGTGATAGGGGTGACCTTATCTGTGACTTAGAGTATTGGGAATATGGAACCTGACGTGGCCACCTACTGTAGCCATACAGGAACCTCAGTGGACCAATAGGGACACCAACTCACCTACAAAACTTTGGACCCAAAATGTATCATGTCTATAAGAAATGTGGGTACAGGGAATTTAGTTGAGACTGAAGGAATGGCCAACCAATAAAGGGCCAAATTTGAAACCCACCCCATGGGCAAGCACCAATCCCTTACACTATTAATGATACGCTGTTATGCTTGAATAAAGGAGTCTAACATAGCTGTCCTTGAGAGGTTCTACCCAGCAGCTGACTCAGAGGGATGCAGACACCCACAGCCAAGCGGTGAATAGAGCTTGGGAACTCTTATCAAAGAATAAGGGGAAGGATTGTGGGTTGGAAGGGGTAGGAACTCAACAGGAAGACCAACAGAGCAAACTAACCTGGATCCTTGGGGCTCTTAGAGACTGAAACACCAACCAAAGAACATTCACAGTCTGGACCTAGGCTTCCCCACGCATATGTAGCAGATGTGCAGGTTGGTCTTCATGTGGGTCCCGAACAACTGGAGTGGAGGTTATTCCAAAGGCTGTTGTCTCTCTGTGGGATATATTCTTCTAGCTTGGCTGCCTTGTCTGGCCTCAGTGGGAGAGGATTCATCTAGCCCTGAAGAAACTTGATATGCCAGGGTGAGGGGATACCTAGGTGGGCTACACCCTCTTAGGGGAGAATGGGAAGGGTGGTGGGGGAAAGACTGTGGGAGAGGGTGACCAGGAGGATGGGGCAGTGAGTGGGATGTAAAGTGAATACATTTTAAAAGGTAAATAAATAAAATAAAAAAGAAGGTAAAAATGACATAAAATTATATTTAATAAGAAAGGAGTAAGGGTTATCTTTGAAAACCATCTCTGTTTAGAAACCATGGTTCTCATGCTATATAAACTGTAGATTAAATATAAGATAATCCTAATTATAAAAAAATTACATGAGAGATATTTTTTGAAAGGGCCAAGAACCAGCCAGCTTTTAGTCTGCCTAGAATTTTTGCTAATGAAAATGAAGACAACAGAGGATGTGTCCTCTGCTCCAGACCACAAAGCTGTATTCTTAATGGAACAGCTATGAGTGGTTGGTACTTTCATAAAATCAGAGTTCTGATCAGCTTTTCATTAAGATGAATTTCACTTGTATTTTTATTCTTCCAAGTTGAAGTTATGTTGGTGACATAATCATTCATCTTATTTTATAAATACATTTAAATGTATTGCACTTATAAGTGAAATAGGATTAAGATAGTCTCATTAAATACATTCAAATGTAATTAGTGTGTAAGGGGCAAGAAAATTAAGTTAGCAAGGAAATCAGATAGACTATCTTTTAATTCCTAGATAATGCATTGACATTGTGCTTTGCTCTAGTCTCCATTACTCAGCTACTGGATACACTGATGATCTTGGAAATCATGATAGACACTGACTACCCAGAGTCCTTCCTAAAATATCCCTTTTTATATAGTGAAGGCTTTGGGTCCCTGTGTACTTTTAATAGTCATCTGATTTTAAAACTGTTCTGTTACATCCAATTTAAAATATTGTGAGTCTACAGAAAGAAAGAGAATTATAGATGCTGAGTGACTTTGCATCTGTGCAGTAGGATTTTAGAAGAGCTGATTATGCCAAGGACTAGACTGTTTGCCATTAATCCCCACCTCTGGCCCACCTCTCACATTCCATGAAGGGTAAGCCTTCATGCAAGAAGAAGCTAAAGCAATGGGAAAGCCTCCATCAGCTTCAAAATGCTCACAAGGATGTCAAATTGGAGAGAAACAGCACTAAAGTAATAAAAGCAATGTTTACAATCATGATTGTAGACATATAGAGCACAGTTTTAGTATGGGAAAATACAGTGTTAACATAAATAATAATTTACCAATTAAAATAGAAAGTGAGAATAACAATAAAGCAAATTTGGAAAAATGTACATGATCTGTATGCAATTCCTCTATAGTTTACTTTGTGCATGTAGATGTTCAAGCAAGTTAAACACAATGAAGTTGTACATGCCCAGCTTACATTTAGCTCATGTTGTATCCGTCAAGACTTCTCACACCTCCCCTCTCTGAATTAAATACCAGTAACTCTTCTTTGCAGAATATAACTAATGTGTAGAAATTAAAGGAGAAAAAGAGTGGTCTGTTTCTTCTTTGCATTTTCAAGTATCACTTGTTCTATGTCATCCCTCTTCCTAGACATAAGTGTTACAGCTATCATAGGTTAGGCATTCCAATTGGGCTCCCTTGTGCAGATACCTGTTGGTGAGCATCAGAGGTTTCCTGAGAAAGAAAGAGAGAGAGAGAGAGAGAGAGAGAGAGAGAGAGAGAGAGAGAGAGAGAGAGAGAGAGAGAAAGAGCAAGCATTCACACTCTGTATGATCCTGCCTGAATTCTTTTGGCTTCGACATCAAGTACATTTGGAGGAAGCATCTTTAACATGGCTTGGTGGGTTATCAAGCAAAGCAATCATGGATACATTCATCTTTTCTTGAGATGTACATACACATAGAGGATGAGAAAGAGAGAGACAGAGAAACATGAGAGAGACAGACGTCAGACAGATATATAAGAGCAGATAAGAGAGATAGAAAGACAACTGAAAGAGATTCAGAAAAGCCTGTGTGGATGGCTACATGCACCCATGCATGCACATGCAGATGCCAGAAGTCAACACTGGGTGTCTTCCTCTATCACTTTTCTCCCTTATTGTTCAAAAACAAAATTGGTGATCTCTGAACATGCAGCTCATCAATTGTCAAGGTCAACTGGTTGGCTGGCAAGCTGTAGTGACCATCTTGTCTATACCTACCAGCTCTGGGAACCATGTATATGCCACCATATCTGGCTTTTAACATGGGTACTGAGGTCTTGAACTCAGGTCCACAGGCTTGCACAACCAGCACTTTACCCACTGAGCCATGTCCTAGTCCTCAATTCAGATATCTTTGAATATTGATTGGTAGATACCCACAGTGCATTCTGCTTCTCTCTCTTCATTCAACCTATCTTCTCTCTTCACTCAACCTGCTCTAAAGGGTAAAGATTTTCTGAAATTTGCATGATTTGTAAGGCAAAGAGGCATGCTTAAGTCTCTGTGATTCTCACATGTGTTTCTGAATTCCTAGACTCTACTATATAGAGGACCTTCCCCAGGGACTTTATAACCATAGTTTCATTTGTGGTACCCGTAGGGTATTATCTAAAAATAATAGCTGACTCTCTTCATTATTATCCCACTCTCCACAGCAGGCTCATTCAGAACCTTTCTACCATTTGTACCTGTAACAATTTATGTCATCGGTTTCATCAACTTCAAAATTAACTTTGCTATTCTTAATAACATGTTCTTCAATTTAATTTCATGAAAACACCCCACTGTCATAAAACACTCCTGGGATGAGTATTAGGATTATATTTAATTAAATATTATTATGGAGAAAAGTGTAATATATAGAAATCTTCCACTTAAGAGAAAAATTTAATTCTATACTAGTGGTCTCATTTGTTTTGATTTATAGCTTATTTTTCAAGATTTTCATTTACAGTTGCAATAATAAATAAAGAGCATTTTGTGCTAAAATATACATTGTAACTGTTTTTCAAAGCCTACTTTTAATTAGGGTTCTTTCTTAAATACTTTAAACTCCCTTCTAGCCCTCTACCCACTAGAGGTAGTAGAAAACAAAGGATACAGGGGAAATGGACCTGTTTAGAAATGAATCTTTGGAGCAAATCCCATCTGCGTTGTCAGAAAATCAGCAGTTCAATTCAGGTAAGCAGCGGCTGCTTGATCCACTCGAAAACACTTCACAGATATACTAGCAGTCCAGTTTGGTAGTGTTCGGATAGCAGCAACAGTGGCATGACCTAGCAGGAATAGCCAGGCCTCAGCCAAATCTGTATGAGTCAGCAGATGGGATCAGACTCAACAGGTAAAGTTCTCGGTTGTGCCTCTCTTGAAGAAGGAATAACAGTGAAGATGTGAGGCCTTGATGTGTTTAGTTATGCAAGCAAGCCAAGCTCAGCCTCCTGCATCACTGTCTGTTGAGTTCTATTTGTACACCCTCCAAACATCACTTGTCCTCCAAAGGTCTTGCCTCACCATGTGAGTCTGACTTAGCAAAACTCCACATGAGTCTGTCTCAGCTGACACCACTCTGCCAATCAGCCTGAATCTGCAGAAGAGGCAAGAAAATGCTAGTATACCACCAGAAGTCTTTTGGTGCATTTATGTCTATGGAGTCCTGACAAAAGGAGCTCAACTGCACAATGTAAGGCAGACCAATACATGTGTATCCTCAGTGAGGAATCCTTCATCGTGTGTCCATTCATGTGCTTGCTTTAGCAGAACATCCTTTCACCTGTGTCTGCTTCAGTGATATGTTCCTTCAGGCGTCTGCCTTAATCTTTCACCTGTGTCTGCTTCAGAAAAACACTCCTGCACGTTTGCTTTAGCAAAATGTCCTTTCTCCTGTGTCCACTTCAGGAAAACACTACTTCATGTTTGCCCCAGCAAAACACTAACACAACTGACTTTCTAAAGAACTCTGAAGTTTTCACTTCACATATAGCACAAAATATCTTAACCTTTTCAAGTAAGCATCTTAGTGGTTGTGTGTGTGTATGTGTGTGTGTTCACATGTGTTTGTGGGTGCTTATGGAGCAAAAATGGGAGTGGGATTACTTGGATGTACAGGCATTTGTGAGCCGCCAGATGGGGGTTCTGGGATCTGAACACTGATCCTCTGATAGTGCTGTTACCTGTGAGCCATTTCTCCAGCCCTCTGGTAGTTAGTATTAAGCACATTCATTTTGATGGACAGCCATCATAACTTTCCATTCCTAGAACTCACTGATCATCTGGAAGTATATTCTATGCTGAAATGTGGAATGCCTATTTGGTTTTTGGATGTAACTGTTGTTTCTCATTGTTACCTTACGTGTGGCAAATTACAGGTGAGCTGTTATTTGTACTCATGGTTTATCTATAGCTTCTTTTGAAATTACTTTATGGAAATTTATCTCATAAGATACTCTTCTGTCTTTCATAATCTTAGAATTTATACTGTTTATTATAGTTTGGACATATCTATTAAAAAGTTAATGTAATTAGGCATTCATCTCATACTTAAGTAGTGTTGAGAGGCAGGGTATGGGAGAAGTGATTGGATCCTGAGGGCTCCTACTATATAACAGATTCAGTTCATTGGCAGACTCATGGACTAATGACATTATTGATGGGCAATGGGAACCATAGGCAGCAGGGCATATTTGGGTAAAGTAGGCAGCTGGGGAAATGACTATTCAGATGTACTATCCTTTGGTCCTGTTGCTTTAGACTATTTCTTTGTGTTCTGGTTACCACAAGCTGCACAGCCTGTCTGTGTTTCTGCTTCTGAGATAGTTTTCCTCAAAGACCAAAGTAATAGAACCAGCTGGAGAGAGACTTCAAAGGCAGCAAGTGTTTTCCCAGTGTCTGTTAGAGTGTCAAAGGTGTACACCATGATTCCTGATTGTCAGGATTTTTCTGCACTGTTGCAGATTTTACTCATTTTCTGTTCACGAGCAATTAATTACCTTGACTACATTTTTTGAGGTATCAATATCTAGATTTTAGTTTTCTTCCTCATCTACCTATTCTTTGTCTGGTTCTTTCATATTATTTCTCTTCTTCATATGTGGTACCAAACATTTAAGATTTTTATTCACATTAAAAGTATTCTTAGTTCTGTATGTCTATCTTCTAATATACTGTGTTTATTTCTTTTTAGAATCTCTAAAAATAAACAATTATATTACTTAATATTAAAAATATTTATTCTTGGCATGGTTAAGTCTCTTCTTAGATTGTCTCCAACATTCTGCCCTTACTTTATATTTTAAACATAAGCATTGTAAGTTAAAAATGCTGCTATCAATGCTTAGAGCCCAGGGTAGAGAAATTGGGAAGTGCTAGGTCTCACACCATGAAGTCCTTAGGTCACTGGAAACATGCTCTTCAACAATCTTAAGGGACCTGTCCAAGTCATTCTTTCTTTGCCTCTTGGCTCAAGGCATGAATGCTTGAATCAGAACGAGCCTCTTCAACTGACCTCATCTGACCCCAAACAGGTGCCATGCCAATGGACCTCAAAACATTGAGCCATAGAATCCTTTTCTCTTGAATGTATTTTATACTAGAGATGTGCTTTCTACAGTCATCATTGCATAAATTATAGTACTAACTTTTATGGAGAATTAACTTCAAATTTGTAAGTAGAGAATGCTCAAATGATTTCAGACACGTCATGAAATTTCCCTTCATGGTTAATGCTAGGTATTGGCACATCTCTTTTTCTTCTTATATATATCTCCTGATTTGCTGATTTTTTTTAACTTTATGTTAAAAACTGGATTTCTACCATTAAGGGGAGGCTATCCTGGTTCTGACAATTTTTAATGTTTCTAATTTAGAAAAATGAATGGTGAATGTTTTGTGGGATTTGGTCACAAAGAGCACAATAGCAATGACTTCAAAGCCATCTGGAAATCAAAGCTGCTTTGTGCTTTAAAAATAAAAAATACCAATAATTCTTTTGTGTGTCTCTTTAAACTAAAACAAAGGGGTTCAAAACAAGCATCAGAGTCAGCCAAGCTACAGGAAGTGGTGTTGCCTATCACTAGACTGCACAAATCTGTATGTTGAGGCCTGTTCTGTCATATGAAAGCAATGGGAAGTGCTGATTATACAATGACTAGGCTTTTATCAGGTATTAGTGAAGATGTTGTGATGGGATTAATATAACCAGTATCAGAAGAGACAAGAGATTTAGTCCTCATTCCTCATGATACATTGTGAAGGCTGTTTCCTGTGTGGCAGAGGATGCTCACCTGAAACTCCAAGGGTGATGATGCTGGCCATGTTTCAGAAAAGTGAGAAAGAAACTATTGTTGTATCTAAGCCTATCTTTCCATTTGGTTATATATAGTGTGTATAGGTATCCATATTCAGGTTTGGTGTTTGGGAGTATACATCTATGCTTGAGTGGGTGTGCACATATGTGTAGATGTGTGGAAGCCTAAGACTGACATCAGGCGTCCTCCTCAGTCACTCTCTATTTCATTTGTTCAGTCAGAATCTCTCACTGAACCTGATGCTTACTGATTCTGAAAGTCTAGCTATCCAGCCTGACCTATGGATCTCTAGTCTTTGAGTCTTGACCACTGGGGTTATAGTTGGGCCATTGTGACTGCGGGACATTAATCTGGGTGCTGAGGATCAAAATATCAATCCTCATTTTTTACAGGTTATTGCCACCTGGTCATATCCCCAGTGCCTGTGTTCCTAGGACTGCTAGAGTTGACCAAGACACTTCTATTCAAATGTGCAGTCTTAAATGGAATACAGAGTAACTTTGATCCACATGAATTAGTAAGATCCCTCAGGAACCCTGTTTCTGGCTTTTCTCCTTTAGGGAAGTTGTCCTTCTAGAGAGCCCCAGATTTTTAACTGTGTAACCAATGTTCATATGTGTTTGACGTTTAATATCTAACTTTCCAACTCTATATTTTATTAACTTGGTTGAATGAACTTGATGTGCAAAAGACAGCACAGTGAAATTTTTGGGTTTTATGAATTGTAAGATCTTGACCCATAGACATCCCTGAATTTCTCCTTATGAATTAAACATTCTTCTAAGCTGAGTGTGGCAATGTATACCTGTAATCCCAGCTCCTAGGAGGTAGAGGCAGGAGAATCAGGAGTTCAAGTAATCTTCCACTCCAGAGTGAATTCAAAGACACCTGAAATAAAGGAGACCATATCTTATGTAAGTAAAAAACAAATAGCTATTGAGATGGCTCAGTGCTTGCTGCCAAGTCTAACAAACTGAATTTAATCCCCAGGACCCAAATTAGAGGAAGAAAATTGGCTTCCATACAAGTTGTGGAATGTTTAAACACACACACACACACACACACACACACACACACATTTAAAATTTAATGTTTTTTAAATCAACTCCTAGATACTTTTGCTAGTATGATGAGTACTAAAATTTAAATAAACCTTCTGGAGGCCAAAAATCTAAAGACATTATGTTATAGTGAGTTTTAACTTTCACTGATTCAGATACTGGAAAATTGAAGCCCTCTATCTTCCTTCAAAAACATAATTTGATGACAGTTGCAATCATACAATCTAATTCTATTCTGTTGTATGCTATACATTGAAACTTTCATTTTTTCTGGTTTGTAATCAGAAATAAAACCTTCCTTTGGGGAAATTAGGGTGGTAGATGTTATCAGGTCAGAAGTAGTAATTTAATTACTCGGTAAATTATTGCACACACATGATTCTTTTGGACTCTGAGAGTGATACTAGATGAATAGTCTTTTCCCAACTGTAACTCAACTGTTTTAATACATTTTAAGTGAATGAATTTTATAAATCATTTGAAAACACATTGACATCATGACATGTGTCTTCAGATTTCTCTTGGATTTTATCTACATATTATGAAAATTAGTTTGGTCTGGTCTTATCTGGTCTTCCATTATGTTCCAAAATATGAAGAAAGGTTGCAAAAACATTTAAGGCTGAGGTGATGGTGCAGTCAGTAAAAGTACTTGTCATGGCAGAGTGAAGACACAAATTCATCCCTAGAGGCCATATAAAAATGCGAGGTGTGATGGCCTGATCTTATAATCCCAGTGCTCAGAGGTGGGGGTAAGAGAGACCCCTGGGGCTTTCTGATCATTCATCATGGCCTAAATGACAAGATCCTGTTTTCAAATAACAAGCTGAACAGCTCTTGAGAGACAAAATCTGAGGCTACTCTTTGGATTCTACATTCTTTGGATTCTATATGTATTGATATAGGCACACATGCACAAACTCTTTTTATATGAACATTCTCATATGTCCACATATTAAGGGGAAAAAGAGTAAAGAAACTACCTAACCCAAATGAAGACTTGTGAATAAGAAATAGCTTATGTGACTTGAACTGTGATGTTTATGAAAGAATAAAACCCTGGGAATTTGAAACAGGGACATTTATTGTAGTACGAACAATGAGTACCTACCTCTTTATTTTTTGTATAAAACTCACAGTTTTCTTATCATAAAATGTTCATTTTCTCAAGGTCTCTGCAAGACAAATCTGTCACCCTTGTGCCCTGAGTGCTCAAGAACAGTGTGTTCTGCACCTGGCACTAAATACCATTATGCACACACACAAGCATATCCTGAGGTCTACAGAGTGTAGGAATTGGAGAAGGTTGCTCATGGGTGTTGCAGGAGTACATCTTTGATTCCACAGATCCTGAACAGCTATAACAATGGCCTAGGGGAAGCAAAAAGCAAGTATTTTGTGTTTCCTGTGTCATGGTGCATGTGGCTGAGAAATCTAAGTGAGACTTTATAAAGAATTACAAAAACATAAATACAGAGTAAGATGATAGCAGATTCAAAAATTCATTAACCATTGCTCTAGTTTATCTGTCTAACTCTGAATGTCAAGGATGAGGCTGTGTGTGCCATCAGACATCCTGAGACCATACTCTTTCACCAACTGCTAGGAAGAGTGGTTGTTTATAGTTCCCTAATGTGCCTCCTTTCTCTGGAGTTGTCAGAACAGACAGGTGCTGTGTCACCTCTCATTATATCTATCCCTCTTTGGAGGTGGCTCAGAGTTTATGTGGCATAGGAGAAGGGCAATAAAGACTCTGACTTAGTCAACTCTGTAAAGTTATCCGCTTGGATCAACAGAGTCATATGTAGTGGGAAGGGGCTGATGGGTTACTCATTTAGGATTAAACTTCCTCATAATATAGCATCCCTCAAGCCTGTAGGGTCTTGTTCTGAAAATCTCTCTTAATGAGGAGATTTGTATGCAAATCTTTTTTACTACTGTGCCTGGGATGTAAATCTAAGACAAGAGCAGAGACAAATAAAGCTGAAAGTTCATACTCAAAAATATTAGGACCTGTCAGAGAAAATGATTTAATCATATAAATGTCTTATATTGTACACTGCAGTACATGTGCATATATAGAAATACATTTTATGTTCTGAAATGAGAACAAGAGAGAGAGAGACAGACAGAGAGAGGGAGAGAGAGAGAGAGAGAGAGAGAAAGAGAGAGAGAGAGAGAGAGAGAGAGAAGAGAAGGATTTTATCCAAAACACTAAAATATGTTGCATGAGTTACTGTATTTGTTGAAGTGACTGTTTGCCATAATGACCTAGAGTTCTCAAAGTAAGTCATCTTAAATGAGACCAAGATTGTAGATTGTAGATTGTAGACCCTCCTCCACACAAGATACAACACCATTGTCAGTTCAGGGTAAGTTGTACAGGAAGCCAGTCTGAGGGTATTGTCTTGAAGGCTTCCAGTTTCAGGAGATTTTACCTCTGCCTTTTACAACTTGACTGAAAGTTTGGGACTTTCTTATTTGTGATCTACTCTAGTGAAGAACCAATGCCAAAAGGACTAGAAACTGGTCCATGTTTCAAGTCCAAATCTGAAATAGTTGCTTCCACTCATTCTTCACTGATACAACCCCAGTCACATGACTCTTCCAGAAACAGCAGGGCAGAAAGATGCATAGCTTCAAGGTTCCCTTTTAGGAAGGTGCAAGGTGAGGCATCATGGGTTAAGAAAACAAAAAAAGAAAAGAAAGAAGCAGAGGATAGGAACATTCATTGGGTTACTTTATAGTTGCCAACATTTACAAAACTTGGAGAGTTCATAGTACAAGCAAAATTCCAGCCCTCAGTAGAAAAAAATAGATTTCCTTTTTGTCTGGCAATAATCAACAGACTTTGCACACAGTTATTAACCTCAGATGACCCACAATTTGGTTCAGCATGTATATTAAGTAAAAGAAATGCAGGGCTTTTTATGTTTGGAAAGAAATACATACATCTCCTGGAATAATCTGGTGTAAAATGTATTAATAAAACATATCTTAATCAAATGTATGAATAGGGACATATCTTGGATAAAGCTTAAGGAATCATAAAATGACCAGCATTCTAAGCACACATTTTACAATGTAATTATGAGCTAAGTGAAAATATACAATATTCTGAATGACAATAGATACTGTTACTGATTTAATGTTTACTGGTATTTATTTTGTCACAAAGGCATTAGTCATTTTTAGCAGGAATATATAAGTAAAAGTATTAGAGAGATAGCTTCCAGTTTAAGAGTGCTTCATGCTCTTACAGAGACCTGGGTTTGGTTCACAATACCCATGTCAGATGTAACTTCACCAGGAGATCTAATGCTTTCTTCTGGCTTCTACAAGTACCTATATGTCCACATATGTAAAATACATGGTCACACAAATATACTATATATATATATATGTGTGTGTGTGTGTGTGTGTGTGTATACATATATATATATGTAATTTATATACATATATGTAATATAACAATACCATATATGTAGAATAACAATACCAGTTTCTGTAAATATAGGAACATTGTTAAATATGTCTCCTTCTAATGGTGAATATGTTGGCAAGTGTGGATTTACCACTTTAAAAGATGACAACGTTGGTAAGTAGAGCAAGGCCACAGAGTCTGCTGAGTGCAGTCTGGGGAAAGTCTCCCACTCACAGAGCCTGTGGGGCTGCAATATCACCATGCACTCATTTCAGCATAAACATACAGATCAGGACTCACAATATGCTGTGTAGCATCAGAATCTGTTCTTTACTCATTATATCCTATGATACGTTCAGAACTTCCAGGACAGCTTGTTTATTAGGAAATCAGAATGTGTCTGTAGAGAAACTCTATCCTAAGTTGGTCTAATGCCTTTCAACCCAGAGACACTGGCATCTCCCTGAAGCAAAGGAGAATTCAATGGTCTCAGAGCCAAAGCCTGTGCCTACATGTTTAATAGCTCACTCACAGTCCTCCCACCCAAATGTAGTTCATTGAATATAGAGGAGTTTTATAATAAATTTTATTGCTTAGAAACAGAGATTATATGCCACATATAACTTGAACTTTAGGCTTCTAGGGAAACAGCTGGAAGACAACCTGATCAAGAGGTTCCCAATGGAGGAGTTAGAGAGAAGACTGAAGGAGCTGAAAGGGTTTGCAGCCCCATGAGGAGAGCAACAATACCAACCAACCAGAGCTCCAGGGACCCAAAGCTCCAGTTGTATATGTAGGGGAGGA
>NW_021604639.1:5392950-5409077 GCF_004785775.1 Grammomys surdaster | reverse complement strand
TCTGTCTGTCTGTTTCTCTTTCTTTCTGTAGTTCCAGACATGAACAATCAGCCTCATAATTCTTCTATGACAGCCTTAAGCATATCTTCCATCTGACTACCCTGACATACTCACCACGAAGGACTATATCTCAAATCAGAATACAAAACAAAACAATAAAACCAAACAAAAACAAAAACAACAAAAAAACTGGAAAAACAAAGAACAAAACAAATATTTTAAGAAGACTTTAAACTCAAACCTTTTGGTGATGATATATACCTGAATGATCTGTGTTTTAAACTTTTAATATAAGGACACTTGGTTGTAGGGCACATCGATAAATATTTTGAATCTGTCTCTATAATACTCCTCTGTCTATTGTTACTTCATACTACTCATGAGAAGTGGTCATAATATCAAAACCTTTCTGTTGTTATTGGTAGGTAGAGATGACTATGCTACTTAGAAATGGAATGAAGATGAACATGATACTTTCAAGTATACAAAAAAGTCTGATAAGTCACTATCTTCTCAATTTCCCTCTCCACTTGGTTGCTAACATTGTTTTCTCTTTGTAGGTATATAGAGACCAAGTCCCATGCTGAGAAGATTTAGCTCAACTATAAGCAAAAAGCAGTACATTTAGTCTTTATGGTGAAATTTCTGCAAAACTTATTTGCAGGAAAGTCTGTAAGAGATAGTTTTACTTTCCAGTTTCTCAAGAGTAAGACAGGGCCCTAACCTGAACTTTTGATCTTTTCTAATCTTGAAAGTTTCTTTTAAATAGAAGCATCTCTGATGAGATACAAAGGTTAACTAGCTAATAGGTATAAATATAAGCATTTAGAAGACAGTTTGGTAGTACATGTATAGTGTGTTCTCTTCTTCTCTCTATCAGCTTCAACCATAGGTTCTTGTCCAGGTTTACAGTTATCTGGCATGAGTTCTCTACTGTGGACTAGACCTTAAATACAATGAGAAACCTACTGGTTACTGTTGTGCCATTCCTGCCATTATTACACTAAGAGGCATATATCTTGCCTGGTTGACCATTATCATAGAGCACAACACTCACAGTTTGGTAAGACTGTTGATGAAGTTTCTCCCCACGTGCTCTGCTTATACCTTTTGGCCTTTTGAAAGCTAACTAGCATAGAGGAAGCTTTCAAGCCAATACCAGCTTGATTCCTCTGTATCCAATAAACGGAAGAATGTGGAGTCTTCAGTAATAACCTCTCACTATCAAGCTCCAGAGTTTAAGTAGTCTAGACATCAAAATTGGAAAGATGATCCAGTTTCAAATTACATTCATATCCACTCCCAGTCTGTAAGTATTGTCATTTCTAGTTCTCAGAGTAAAGATATAAACGTATTTGGTATGTTAAGTTTAACTTAAACTTCATTTAACTTTGTGTATTTTCCTTACTCCAGTTGACCCATTTGGGTACCCAGAATCCCCAAATATGTATTTTCACAGTTGCTGCCCCTCAGTATTTTTCTATGGCAACCTGGCACACCTTCTGAAAGTTGCATGCTTCATGGATTTAGATTTACTGAAATAGAACTTTTAATTATATTCTTTTCCTATCTGCTTTTCCTCCTCAGGATCTCAAGACACATGAAGGAATAATCTAGTGCTTTCTAACTCCAAACTGTTCCTTATAAAGCAAAACCTTCAGTCTCCCTGGGAAAACGGTAGTGGCCTGGTCATCTTAATCTTTAACACTTCCCAAGTTCCCATCCTATTTAACACTTCCACATCACAGACATGGACTCCAACATTTTGAACTTAATGTTCTTTCTTCAAATTAGAAACAAGTAACTCAAAGAGATAAAAGTTGGTCACCACATAGCTCACGAGCCTGTAGGGAATTTGGCAGTTTTTGTTATCATACTTATAATACAAAGTCGAAAACAAAATAGCTTTTTGTGTTATAAATCTAATCAGCCTCAGTAAGATGTACAGATACACAAAGCGCTTTGTTGCTTTGGTTTATTCTCATTCTTATATCTTTGGCAATGGGACTTTCAGTTGCAAAGCTCAAAAAAATTCTGCATTATCGCACCTTTTCATTCTGTAAAACATTACCATTCAAAAACAGTATATAAATTTAAAAATATCTCAGGATTCATAGGAGGGAAAGGGCATGAAATACATATTCTGGAAGTTAGATTATGATTTCCATAGTTACATTTCAGTTTTATTTTCTTTCTATTATGGTAATAAAGTACTCAGACTTCAGTGAGGAAGGTTCCACGCAAGTTCTCCGTTCAAGGAGCATTGGTGGGTAATCCAACACTCACGTTTTGTTCACAGAACACAGAAGTGGTCAGTGAATGTGTATGCATGCTAGAGTTCAGCCTACTCTTTACTCCCAGACAGTTCAGGATCTTCTGACCAAGGAAGGACCCCGCCCACAGTAGACAGGTCTTCCAGCCTCAGTCAAAGTATTGGACTGAATCCCATAGACAGGCCCAGAGGCATGTCTCCAAGGTGACTTCAGACCCTGACAAGCTGACAACCAATGTCAACCATTATAAATTACATACATGATGATATAAATATAGTGTCTATTTTATGAATTATTTATCACAAAGTATATTTGAGGAAGGATGTTTTAAATAGATACTTCTATAAGCATAACATAAATTCACTTAAATTTTCTTCATGATATTAAAAATGAAAATGCTGTTAAAATATAATGGGAAATACATAGAAGAAAAGGTATCATCATAATTACTGAAGGTTGTGGTTTTATTTGAAAATTAAGGTTAGCTCCATTTCAAATCATGTGTACTTGGATGGGCCACAGGCCATTCCCCTAAAATTGTAATTAAATCTCTGATAAAGACAAAAGAATAGGAAAAAAATTCAAAAGAAAGAAAATCTCATCAGAACACCTACTACTAACATGTTGAAAGACAGACATAATTACAAGACAGAGGGCTCTAGACTAAGAATTAGTTCTCCAAACATCAGCAAATAATATATCTTACACGCTGCCTGATGTCTCTTCTGAAGTATCTGCCTATCTGACTTTCAATCTACCTGCCTGTTTGTGCATCTGTATGAATTGTAAGTAATATGAAACTACTTGGGCCGAGGGATCACTAATAAAGGAAACATGGCAAAGGTAGCGGAGCCCACTACAAGAAAGTACAATGGCATGCAGGCATGAAAATGCCACCAAAGACTCATTGTTTGGCATATTACTTTATAAGTAGTAATAACAGCTGTGGAAGGCCACTGAGTGTTGCTATCACCATATATTATTAGTTATAGTATATAACATGTAACACAGGCCTAACTCATGTTACTTACCCATGGATATTGTTTAAGCCCAGGCTATCAATAAAAAAGATCATAAAACAAGAGAGTAAGTCTAAGGGACCACCCACCCATGTCTACACACCCATGCATTCCTACCTACCCATTCCCAACATAAGGAGGGGAAATGAAATAAACCATTGTTTCCCAGAGACCTTGAGATACAGAATAAAGACAAAAGATGAAGCTGGGGTTTTTATTATAACAAACCACAAAGGAGAAAAGTAAAAATACAGTAATAGAATTTATCTCTTTATTTTTATATAGGATACATCAAATTTTTATTGAAGATAGTTTTTTCCTGTACAATATATCCTGATTATAAGTCCCCCTCCCTCTACTCAACCCAGTTTCTCCCCAGCTGAATCTACTTCTTTTCTGGTTTTCATGAAGAAAAACAAAGCTCCTAAGAGAAAATTTGATGGAGACATCCCATTTAGAGCTGTGTGTTTCAAGATCAAGATTCTCTCTCTCTCTCTCTCTCTCTCTCTCTCTCTCTCTCTCTCTCTCTCTCTCTCTTTCTCTGCAAAATGTCTGGCTGTAGGTCTCTGTATTCATTCCCATCTGGTGCCAGAGGATGCTTCTCTGATGATAGCTGAATAAGGCATTCATCTATGAATATAGTAAAATACCACTAGGAGTCATTTATCAATACTCTCCTTTTTAAAGAAGTGTTTGGTTTTACCCTAGGTCTCTGGGCTATATAATCTCTGATCTTGGATTACCCAAGCAGAACTGGGTATGGGTTCTATCTTGTGGAGAGGGCTTTAAATAAAATTAGACATTGATTGGTTACTCCCACAAGGTTGGTACCACCATTTCCTTAGAGTATATTACAGGTAGGATGGATTAAAGAATTTGTGGCTGGATTTGTGTTCACATTTCTTCTTTTGGTAAAATGCAGAGTACCTTCCTATACCAATGGTGTTAGAGTATAGGAGTGAAGGCTCTATGAAGGCACCAGCTTCAATGAGTTGTGTGAGTATTGTCTTCATCAATGGGCCCTTGCTGTCAGTTTGTAGAGAGCAACATAGTGTCTTGGCAACAACCTTGGTTGTTTGGGGATTTTTATGGCCCATTTTGACCAACAACTCAATTGGCTGTAACTGTGTCCTGGTATTGGAAGCTTCATTTGGTGACAAGATATGGCCATTTGTGACTCTGTCTCCCTCATTATTTGAAGACTTCATTAGGATTTCCTTCATATATTTTAGGAAGGTTCCAATGCGCTAAGTTTCAATTTTCAAGACATGATTTAATATTTATTTTAACTGTGTGTGTGTGTGTGTGTGTGCATGTGTTTGTACATGTGCTTGTGGAAGAATGTTCTCATGTGTCCACATATCCTTGAAGGTCAAAAAAGTATGTCAGATCCTCTGAACTAGAGTTATAGGGTGGGGAGAGCCACCTGACATAGGTCCAAGGAACAGAACCTTGGAATTCTAGAACAGGAAGTGCTCTTAGCCACCTGAGCTATCTCTTCTGCCTCCCAAATATATGATTTGTTGGTTTTCTGGCATTAATGAAAGACAAAAATCTTCAGGAAAAGCAGTAATTTCCAGACTGAAGTAAAAGAGGCAAATCAACACCAAAGATATAATAATAAGAGTAAGAATAAAATTGAATCAAGAAGATTTAAGAGAAGCCCACCTCCCCATGAAAACAACATGGGGAAAGGAAGGGCGATTTTTGTTGCAATGTATTGCTTCCTAAGAACACAATGGTGGCCAGAGCTGGCAGAATCCCATCTTTGGGTGATTAGAGAAATCTGTCATTAGCTGAGCCTCCTCCATATCCATTGACTGTATCTTTCAGAAGTAAACATTTTAGTAGCACGTATGTCTTCATAAATGATATCTCCATAGGAATTTTAAAAGACTGCTGGAAGTCAGTTATCAGGGGAGGAGGGTGTGGAGTGAAAGGAACTTGAGTTAATGAAATGTCACATGGAGAGGAAATCTAAACAGAACAGAACGCTTTCCATTTCCACAAAACACTAATGAAGTGCAAATAGACAGATTAAAGCTCAAATTTTAGCTGTAACATGTTCACATGTAAAAGCTTCACTAGTGTCTTAAATTTGGTTCATTTGCAAATGAACAAAACAAAACAAAACAAAATAAACCCCCAAACAATGATGAAGCAAGAACAACAACACAGAAGCTGGGCTGTCAAGCAGTAAAATATTGGTAGTTCAATGGTGAGAAGTTAAGTTTTGATCCCCAGAATAGAGGTCAAAGCAGAAAACTGCTGTACACATCTGTAATTTCTACTCTCTGATAGAGTAGGCAAGAGGGGGGATCGATGGAGCATTTCTAACGCAAATAGTGAGGCAACATATCCCAAGTGTTAGTGTGGAAGGGACTAGAGGAAGACACCTGGTGTCAAACTCTGATGTAACATGCACACACACACACACACATACACACACTACATGGATGAAGGAAAAAAATATCCAAAGATAGTTTGTGTGTGCTGAGATAATTAAAAACAGTGATAAAGTACAATAATTATTACAGATGTTACTGCAAAACAAAGGATAATAGATTTTTGTTATGTGGTTGCACAAGAGGCTAAACATGCAGAAAAATAGCAGTATGAACACAGAAGAAACAACAGGTAGGTGAACTGAGGTTACATGAAGACTCAGTTACTTAGGAAATGATCTGGAACATTCAACATTTGATTCTAAAACTGAACAGACTGCTGAAAATCAATGACTTGATCACCAGTCCACAGAACTCCCCATGTAGTAGAAACAGAATAGGAAGTGCACAGATGTAGCCCAGTCCTAGGCTGGGTTAATGGCCCCATGGTTAAGCACTTGCACAAGCATAAGGAATGGAGTTTCGATGTCCAGAACCCACACAAAAGCCAGATGATCTCGGTGGCTCATCTGTAAAACCACCCTTGGTATGTAGAGGCAGAGACAGACTGGGCATTCCCAGACAAATTGGCTAGTGAGAGAAAGCATGATGGCTGGCTCTGGTTGAGAGACCCTGAACTGATGAATAAGATGTAAGATTCCTTACAAGGATGATTCCTGGCATCAACCTTGGGCTTCTACCTACTGCTGTGCACACACACACACACACACACACACAAACACACATACCACATACGTGCACAGGTACACACACACAGATACACAGACAGAGAATTGATCATTAATATTCCAGTGAAACTACAAAGTGATACAAGTGAATGTACTGGTTAGATCTGATGAACAATAGCAGATATATCAAATACACAACTTTAGGACTGGATACTGATTAAAAACTTGTGAATTTTTTCTTTTCAGTGGGAAGTTGAAATCTCTCCATCAAGCTACCATTAAGTCAGGGAACTTCTGTATATTATATATATATTTAGAAACAAAATACATCATTTTAATGATTGTGACTAAAAAAAAGAAGACTTGTGTGTTGTAATTATGGCTCTAATCATTTATTCCAAGATACTGCTAAAGCAAGATTTGTATAAATAAAATAAGTAAAACTTCTGATAAATAGATTCCCAGCAGGAAATATGAAGACATCCCATCAGATATCAGTTATGAACTCTGAATGGTTGATATTTCAACCTGCATAGTTTTCCATACTGAGATAATTGGCAGCTTACACATACATCTATCTTTATCTTGATCCCATTCAACTCTGCACATGCTGGCATTTTTCTACAAACTCTGAAAATTATATTTAAAATATTTTATGTAGATAAATGTCAAAAGTTCTGGAAGACAACTTTGGATGTATTAATATAGTATACAGCCTAACAATATGTCCCTAAAGCAGAGCACAACAAATTAACAAAGAAAACATTTCGGAAGTGGTATGGAATGCAGAAAATATTCGATTATTTTGAGCCTAGACATATGAATCGAACTATTAAATTATTGTGTTTCTCCATCCAGTTTTGTAGAGCCAATAAGCCTGGCATTTTAATGAGAGGTGTTCCTTTCTACCTCTAAGGATGGGACATGTTGAAAATACATGTTTCACATTCTTTGAAATTTACGTGATACTGTATGATGCATGTTACATGGGACCTGTGGAGTCCAGAAGAGGGTATCAAGTGCCCTCATTCTGAAGCTACAGGAAGTTCGGTGCCACCTGATATGGGTGGTAGGAGCCAAACTTGGATCTGAAAGAGCAGACAGCACAGCCAACCATAGCATTGTGTCTCCAACCCCTCAGCTTCCCTTTTGGCTAGATCTTATTAGCCATGGTTCTATGTTATGAAATATGGGTAGACATAACTTTCCATCCATACATTTTACTCCAGTGCCAACATTGAAAGCAAACTTGTTATAAACAAATAATAACTTTAAATTGCATGTATTCAGGCTCCTGTTCCTTGGCAATAGATAAACATGGAAGATGAAGTATGTCTACCCAAAACTGCCACTGAGTGAGTAAGCTATTTGGCCTGTTTGCTGTAATGAATGTGATTTAATTATATAAATATAAAATGATAACATACAAATCGAATTTGAAAATACCAAAATATAAGGCAAAACTGATGCAAGTTTCTATCTATAAGTCAAACTCCCACTATTGCATAAATTTGACTTAATGAGAGATTATTCAGGTTGTCTTCCTGGATTATCTCATTGTAAATTGGAGTCAGGAGTGTTAGCAACCTCCATTTGGAGTAGGCTTCTCTCTTGACCTTCAAACAGCCATTCTCAAGAGCTTTACTGGGATGCCTATTGGCTGCCATGTGATGGACAACCTATGCCAGGGTGTTCCTCCATCACTTTATGTTCCTGCTTCAACTTTCTTAGTATATTTAAATTGTTTTTAACTCTTAATTATGTTTGATCCTGATAACCAGCAGATTTTCTCCAGCCTCATTTTTCAGCAAGCACTTTTTAAAAATGAGAGGCCTTACATAAAAGCATGGGGTGTCCTCCCACAGTAGAATATTATTAGGTGATAAGAGTTGCCCAGACATCTAAAATGACTTCTGGTGATTTGAATAGAATCTTTTGTTTGTTTTGAATAAGCTTATTAAGTATACAGAGGTCAAAATAACAGGATAAATAGAAAGAATCAGATAAATGGTGGCAGCAAATGATAGACAGCACATTACCAAATCAGGCACTTATAACCTCCAACAGAGATAACTGGAGTGCTCCAATTCAGATAGCAGACAACACCATCAAATTGATACTTAAAGCATCCTCAGTGTATCATTTAAAATACCATCTTTCCCTGGTGGAAAACAACGTGTTGTGTAATTATTGATAGATATTGTAATATTATTTATCAATTGGTATGTTGCAGTCCTGTGCATATTTCATGGGAATGAAGGAAACAGGGTCAAGAACTGAAGAACCAAATTGAGTAGCTCTTTGAACTGTCACTGAGGGCTGGGGAATGAATCTATGGGTAGAGTTGTGGCTGTGGGAATCTGAGGACATAAATTTTATTCCCATTATCTGTATGAAAATCTGGGTGTCATACAATACAGAAAAAGTCTATATTGGAGCTCTTTGACCAGATAAGTTAAATGAATTAATAGGTCCCATCAATAGACCTTATCTTGATAAATAAGGTTGATGGCACCAGAAAAAGAAAGATCCAAGATTGCCCTCTGATCTCTACATGTGCATTCATGTGCATACCCATACAAACACACAAACACATACATACACACTAATATGTACTTGCACAGACATAAACAGTTTTAGTAAAATATAGGACAAATTAAGGTTTTAATTTTATATATTTTATTTTCAGCTATATAGTAATGTATTTTCCATTGTTATCTGACAAAATTGGTTATCTCATATGCAAATTTTTATGTCCTTAGCATTTGGAATGTGTTTATGCATACATAAATGAACCACTGTGAAGCAAGGTGGCCTTAGTTTCAAGATTTGAAGGTTTGAATTACAATTAGAGTCGTTTGTACATCAAAATATGAAGAGTATTTAGAATATAAAATATTCTCCAACAGTTGGGACAAGTAAACTAGAATTTAGATTTTTGTTTTAACTAAAAGAGAATAAAATCAGAAATTTAGTATTTTGGTGGTTTAGGAAAACTATCTTCAATTTTCTACTAGTAAAATAAGATTTACAGTGTGAACCACAAGAATAATTGTCGAGATTTTTCTTTTTTAAATGAACTCTTTGATTTGCAATGCCTCACAGGATGGGGGTCTGGTTGAAATGTCATTTCCACCTGGTGCTTCCATTTCTTTATAGAAGCTTTATGTATTCTGAGAGCATAGGCAGACTCATATCTAGAAGATACCAGCAACCACATTCTGTCTGTTGGAAAACACAGAACCCTAACCCTGCTTATTCTAGGTGGCCCTGCACTATATGCAGTTATAGCCTTCAAACACCCCAAGATCTTCATTACCCAACTGTGGACAGTACATAGTAAGTCTGAAACATAAATTTAACTTTCTACTCTTTGTTTTGTTGAAGTGATTTTAAATGGCTCAATAGTGGAAACATTTTTACAAATTTAAATAATTGCATGAAAGAAATCTATTCAGAGGACTTAGTTGTAGAGACAAAATTGGAGCTATCCTTGAAATTTCATGTTAATTATTCAATGTAGCAACATTTTATAGATGATATTGTTGCTCAAACTTGAACGGTTTTCTCTAAATATTGTATATTTACTTTCCTCGAAGACTCATAGCTATAAAATCCACATTTTGCCCCATTGTACCTTCAGAAGACAATTAGTACTTAGATATTCATTTTTGATTTTTGTCTCTATCTAGATCCTGCCTAAATTAAATGAATAATAAGGAAACAAACAAAAATATCAAAAGAAATCTTTAGTTGCGTACATTTAATATCAACCAAACTTTATCTCTGTTTATGATCACAGAGTAATCACCTAATTGCAATGTGGAATGCTCTTCCTCTTTTCCCTAGTTTTGAACATTTGAGTTATTGAATGTTTCGATACTCTCCAGTGGTCTGTCAAAAGCAAGAGGGAGGATACATTGAGTCATGATTGTGTACTATGGCTGTACCTTAGCAATCAGGAGACTATTGTCTTTATACCATCTGAAAATAGAAAAACACAGTCTCTAAAGTGACCAGACTAAAAACTACGTACATTTCTTGCATGCACTTAACCAAAGGCAAAAGTGAATTTTTTTTCTTATCTGTATTATATGGCCAGTCATTCTGCACTTGCATAGAATAAACAAACTAGACAGCCATTGACAGTTTTCATTTTGAGCTTCCTTTTCTGTGTTTGATATCTGTGTTCTCAGTTCATTATCCTTGTTTGCTTCTTTCTTCTATAACAAATTCTATTCCTTCCACTCTCTTTCACCTCCCCTCCCATCCAGATTCACCCCCTTTCTGTCTCTCATTAAAAAGCAAACAGGCCACTTAAGAATAAATAAAATAAAATGTAAGAGAAAACAATAATGAACATATAAGAACAGGACAGAAGAAAGAGAGCTCAAGAAAAAGCACATAAAACAGACAGATGCATAGACCTACTTGCTTGCACAATCAGGAATCACATAAAAACAATAAACTGAAAGACATAAAGTGTATTCATAGGACCTATAGGTAGAAAGAGAAAAAAATATAAAATTCATTTACCTTAAATTTAAATAATAAGATAAAGTTTTTAAAAAGCCAAAAATGATATCATGAGACAAGGAATCCCCAAAGATGTTGAATTTGTTTTCTGTTGTCCATCTACTGCTGGGCATGGAGCCTATCTGTAAGAGTAGTTTGTTTCCCAGTGAGACTCCCTTAGTGTCCAGACCAGCTGGACAATCAAGTGGGACCCTTAGACCCTGTGGAGAGGACTTAGATGTGCAAGAAAATAAAAAGGCACAGCAAGTCAAGAAGTCTGATCAAGCTGGCAAAATTTTTATTTTTCACAAAGGTTATATACTCTGAAAACAGGATATGGGGACATATAGGAAAGGAAAGAGGGCTTTGCAGGTGGAGGAAGCTAGCTTCAGCTGTGGGGTGTAACTAGGTTGCTCTCACAAAGCCTTGCCATTACCAGTGGTCCTAAAAACATCTATCTAGCAAGATGTTGGCTAAATCTAAAGATCTGGAGGAAGGGTTACTAAGGTGGGTTGCTATGAGGCCTTGTTTGAAGTTCTGAGAACTGACAAGTGAATCATGGAAGGTAAGCAGAAAGAAGAATAGTAGATAGGAGAGCCAAGGATGAGTGTTAGTCAAGAGTAAGGCCTTGCCATGGCTTCCCACACCTTAGAGAAAACCAAATTTTCATTTGCAAGTGGTTATCAATTGGAGATAGCTTCTGGATTATAGTTGAGGACATGTGTTCACTTCTTCTTTCAGCTCTAGGACCCCATATGGTGTAGATCTGTGCATGCTGTCATAGTCTCTGTGAATTACTATAGGCATAGATTCTGTTAATTTAGGGGACTCTGCTTCCTGGGTGTCCTCTATCCCCTCTGGTGATTAGATTCTTTCTGCCCCCTCTTTCTCAGGATTCCCTAAACTTGAGGTGTAGGATTTGATGTTGACATCTCATTTAGGAGTGAGTGTTCCAAGGTCTCTCACACTTTGCATAATATCTAGCCATGATTCTCTGTATTTGTTCCCATCTGATGCAGGAGCAAGCTTCTGTTGTTGGCTGAGAAAAGTACTGATTTATTACTACATAAGACTGTTATTAGGAGTCATTGTATTGCTATGTTCATTTAGTAGAACAGTGTCATTTTGTTTTACTCTGTACCTGCACTATCTAGTCTTTGGTTCTTGGTTATTCAAGCAGTGTTGGGTATGGATTTCATTTTGTGGAGTGGGCTTTAAGTTAAATCAGATATTGATTGATTACTCTTACAAGATTTGTGCTAATGCATTAGCATAACTTGCAAGAAGGACTTAGGTAAAAAAAATGTGGCTTGATTGGTGCTTTCAGTAGCATTCAGAGTACCTATCAAAAATGCTAGCACAAAGGTGTGAAGACTGTGTAGGCACTGGCTCCATTTCTTTATGTTCAATGAGTTGTGTCGAAATTGTCTTCAGCAATAGAACCTTGCTGTCATTTTTGTGGAGAGAAACCTATAATCAGTTGTGGAGAGCAAGAGACTGGGTTGTTTGCAAATTCCCATGTGAGCCCTTTGGCCAACAACTCAATAGGGCACAACCCATTCTCAGAATTGGAAGCTTCATTTGATGTCAAATGATGATCAGTTGGGATTCAAATTTCTCCATTATTTGGCTATTTCATGTAGGAAACTTCTATATTGGGTTTACATATTACTCTCAAACGGCCCTAAATGTTATCTATCCCTCCCAGTATTTTCTTCCTCATTCAATTATTCCCCATCCTTCCCCACTTGATGCTCAGATTCCAGTTCCCCCATCTATCCATAACTATTGTGTTTCACTGTTCTAAAAGGACCTATCTTTCCTTCACCGTACCTTATTCTCTATCTATTAATCTATCTATCTATCTATCTATCTATCTATCACCTCTGTGGTTATGATTGTGCTTGACTATTATTGACTTAACAGCTAATAACCTCATATAAATGAAAACATACCATATTTTGTTTCTGAAATGCCCCACTCTGGATTGAGTTCCATCCACAGTTGAGTGATACTCCATTGTATAAATATACCATATATTCTTTATCTATTCTTCTGTTTAGGGATATCTAAATAGTTTCCAGTTTCTGGCTATTATGAATAGAGCAGCAATGAACATGGTTGAGCAAGTGTCCCTTTGGTAGGATGAAACAGACTTTGGATATACACCCATGTGGGGTATAGCTAAATCTTGAAGTACATTGATTTAATAAATTACTCTGTGATTCTACAACAAGGTATGAAGGCATATCAAAGTATAACCCTGTGAAACAAACACATAATCCACAGGAAAATCAAAAGCAAAGAGACTATAAATAAAACCAATAATGCCTGACATGTATTGAGAGAAAAACTCAATATCCTTTATCACTCTATCTGGTCAGTGTTTTTATGGGATCCTTTGAAAAAGGTTTTCACCCTAGCATCTGTGCAAGGTACTTGGACTTTAGTCATTGTCTTAGCAAGATTATGAGGAAGAAATCCTTGTTGTAATTCTCATCTTTTCTGAGGAGAAAGTCACTAAGTAGCCGTGAAGGTTTTTAATGCATCTCAGCCACCTGATATGGTCACCATTAGGTTGTCATCCTTTGTACACCTTTAGTATGTCTCTCCTCTCTCTTTTCACCTTTGCCACTCCTTTTCTCACTCTTAGAGAACAGGAAGTCTGAGCTATGAGTGCCTCTGGCTTGTTGAGTTGACATATCTTGCCTCTTATTTCTTACCTGTTACTTCTGCCCTTGATGATCATGACACATCAACACTTACTTTGCTTTGTGGAATGAGTCCTTACACTCTTATGTCTTTTTTCGTCATTTTTCCTTTGTTTATAATGAATAGCAAATTTGAATTCCAGATCAGATTGTATAATTAGCTTTGAAATTTTATCCATTCAAATATTGGTCATATATATATATATGTGTGTGTGTGTGTGTGTGTGTATGCATCTAATTATATCTTAGTAAGTGTTGGTGTGTGTTCAATAGACATACTATAAAGCAAAAAAAAAAGAAATTCAAAAATTCAACAGCATTTTGTCACAAAGTTATAAAACTGTGATAAAATAGCAACTAATCAAGACAGCAAACCCAGCTGAGGAGCTTCTGGGAAAATGTCTTTGAAATCATTCTTGAAGTGAGATTAGATACAGGGGTACTGAGAAGAACTGTAAATTTTGTTTTTGAAAGTGTATCTTAACAGGCTTCTCTGATATGCCTGTTTTCAAGTTAATTATTTAATGATTCCATGGGAAGTTGCAGGAGAGAGGGCTCAGCTATCAAAGCATTTACTTATAGTTTTTCTGTGGAACTGAATTTGGTTCCTAGCATTCACACTGAGCAGCTCACAAACACCTATAACTCCACCTCCAAGGGATCCTGTGCCCTCTTGTGGCCTCTGCAAACACACACACACACACACACACACACACACACTTCTAAGAAACCACTTTCCAATTTTTTTCTGAGTTTCACTGTTTTGTTCTAAACTAGGAAGGATGCTTATTTAAAGGAGATATATTCAATTATGTTACCAGTTCTATGAATTTCCCTCCAAGGAACAGGTTTCATCATAGCTAATAACTATCCATTGTTAAATCTCAATATGTAATTGTCACTTGTCACTTGTGCTTGGTCTTCATATATTTGAGGATTTAATTAACTGAGGATGTCAACTTTCTGTCAATATAGTTTCCCTCCTGTGTTTTCCAGGTCTGAAGACTTTGATACAGTTTCAAAGCGAGTGTCCTCTTTATTCCTCACTAAATGTTTCTCATTCTGGAATTGCAAAGTGAATAGCAAAGAAGACATTTTTCTTCCTGCAAACCCATCCAGCACAGCTTCTCCTCAGAGCAGAGCAGCCTTGTATCTAAGACATGTGGATGAACAGATTATATTCTGAAGGGACTTCTCATAAACAGTGGGCTACCCAGAGTCATACAGGCACTGCAGCCAACACTTACCTCTCCTCTGTCTTTTACTTTAAATGATTGGCAGGCAAAACACTGTAATGTCACCAGAGAGATAGCTTTTGTCATATGGCCAAATTGGCTGAGACGAGGGAAGAGTTGCTGGAAATTTTTTGTACTATATTGATGACTACTTTAAATTGAAAGAACAATTGCCACTTTAAATTTCAAGTTCTAGAATGTTGAATGTATCTCTTTAGACTTTTTGGTTTTATTGTCACTGTCTTTTGCTTTTATAACAGTAAAAATACTCTTGTCAGATCTTAATACCTTGGAAGAAATCCTATTTGAGGTAGCTAAAGAAGGCAATCTGTGTTTCCCTGGGCATCAGTAACCACAAAATGTCATCTTCAAAATTCTATGTGTTCTCATAGAGGTCTTAGGAAGATTTAAGGAAATGAATTACAGGCCAAGATACAAAATATTTCTAACATGTATGTTCTAAAATATATTATATATGATTTACCTACCTATCTTTCCATCCATCCATCCATCCATCCATCCATCCATCCATCCATCCATCCATCCATCTATCCATCCATCCATCCATCCATCCATCTAAAATAAGGAGCTTGAAATTTGAAAGAAAATTTAAGAAACACAAGTTGTAAGGAGAAATGGGAAGATGTAATTCGGAAAATGCAATCTTTGCCAACAGGCTATGTGGAATGCAAATATTTCTATCACTTTTGAGTTGGATGAGCCAAGAGAAATTGAAGTGAAATTCTTGAAGCCTTGGCTCCCTGCACTTAAACTGAGATAATGACTTCTAAGAGTTCTAGGCATGTGATGATTAAACAATGTCACCTGCAGGAAATGTTAGCAGCTCTATCTGACATTCATTATCATGTTACATGTTTTCTGCTGTTGCTGCTGCTCCGTTGTTGTATGGTTAAAATGTGAAAATATTAGGAGTTGAATGTGACATGTCCCCTATAGGCACATGTGTTTAAACACTAAGTCCCTTGCTGGTGGCATTGTTTGATGAGATTGTTGTACTTCGGCTAGATGACACCTGGCTGCCAGAATTAGGGTGTGGACTTGAGGTTTATAGGTTAATTCCACGTCTAGTTTAAGATCTCCAGGTCCTGACTTTGCAGTATACCTAACTAGCTGTCCTGTATCTTATTAAGATAACTTCTAGCCATGGTGGACTAGACTTCCTGAATAGCATCAAAATAAATCCTTCCTTCCTGAACTTGTTTCAGTCGGGCAATTTGTCATAGCATGTACGTGTGTGTGTGTGTGTGTGTGTGTGTGTGTGTGTGTGTGTGTGTGTGTGT
>NW_021604639.1:5384591-5392940 GCF_004785775.1 Grammomys surdaster | reverse complement strand
TGTGTGTGTGTGTGTGTGTGTGTGTGTGTGTGTGTGTGTGTGTGTGTTAAGCGTGGCTAACAGAATCTTCCTAAAGTCATCTCTTTGAGGTGTGTCTGTAGTATGTATCTCACCTTTCCAAGGTCTGTGACATCAGGAATCATTCATCAGCTGTACACCATGTAGTATGAAGATGAATAATCTTAAAAGAATGAAGTTCTAAAGAGATGATGCGCTGAAACAAAGGACAGATCAAAACTATAACCAATGTAATTTATTTGTTTTCTTTATTATTTGCTTTTATGCTGCCCAGCATAAAGAATTATGCTACAATAAGGAAGTAATTAAGTTGCAAATATGTCTAGCCCAAGAAATCTGTTTAAACAGAGTTTAATGAGGAGACTTAAAAAGAAGTAGAAAAGCTGAGGCTGTCCCATGTTGCCCTGTGCTATACAAACAGGAACACCATACAGAGTTTCTCCTTTAGAACATAATAATCATCACTTCTCTTCAGGCCCCTGCTCAATGTGTGTGGCCAATCCTACTTAACTCAGCTTCATACAAGAGAGCAAACCTGAGAAGCCTGTTGAAGTTGAGAGACATGAGTATAATATAAAGCCTTATCAGACCATAAAGCCAGACCAGCAAACTTTGTTAATTTCCCAACCAAATGGAATGGAATGAAAAGTAGACGAACTTTTACATGTGTAATTAATTGAGTGCTTCTAATGTATTAGGTTCCACTAAGAAACCAAATACTAATCTTAGATACTGTTTCCTTTTGTATTTTTCTTGTTTCCTATTATACTGGGTTAAATACAGCCAGTTTCATACATGTTTCAATGTACTTTGAGGGGCTGGAGAGATAGTTCAGAAGTTAAGAGCATTGGCTGATCTTCTAGGGAACCTAGGGCTAGTTCCCAGCACCCACATTGCAGCTCAGGGTGATCTGTAACCCTAGTTTTGAGAATCCTAATGCCCTCTCCTGGTTTCCTGGGGCATTAGGCACACACGTGGGATACACAGATTCTGATGAAGGCAAACCACACATACACCTAAAAACAAGGTTTTAAAATGTAGGTATAATGTGGTTTAAGTACAACTCCCATGTCATTCTGTTATCCTTTCATTCTCTGCTCTCTCTTCTTTCAGATTCCTAATGTCATCCATGCACATGTAGTTTTGTGTCTATATAAAATCTATGAGCCACAAACATCATTCTGAGGCAGACTTTACTATACTAGTATCTGCAGTTGTATCCATTTCCTGCACATGACATAACTTTGGGTACAGGCACTTTCTGGATAGGACTTCAATCACTCAGGAAATAGAACCAAACAATTGGCAAAAGGGACTCCATGATATTTTTTAAAGTTCTATACAATAAAGTCATGATATAACTGAGTAAAGACAGTCCAGAGGATGGTAGAAAATTTTTGCCACCTATAGATCTAGCAGAGGCTTAATATCTAGGGTACAAGAAAAACTCAGAAAAAAAAATACTATGAGGAAATGAGACCACTCAATATCAACAGACAGCTAATGAAACGAGCAGATATTTCTGAAAAGTTGAAGCACAAGTGACCAGTATCCATAGATATCATCTCTAGTTTGTCACTTCTGTTTCTCCTGCATAGTCCCAAGCCAATACCCTCTCCAGTACCTCCTGGTGACTGATTAAATTTTATGTGCTATCTCACCCAGGACAGAGTGAAGTTCTGACACATTGTGGACATGGGAGAAACCCTTGGGGTCAGAATTTTGTCATGTGACTTACAAGTGTAAGATGAGATGAACCCTTGGGTCTCAGTTTCTTTATCTATGCTATACAGACCAAGTGTCTCTACACTCTTTAGACTGATACCGTGGGGTTTTTATTGGAATGTACCACAATGTTCCCTGTTGTCCAATGCTCCTAATTTTTTCCTACATTTTCCAACTGGGAATTGACTCTCCATCTCTAACCTCCACATATTTTCCACTCAATCATTTCATTCCTTACAGGATGAACATTTTAGGTTCTTCTGGATAGAAACACTCTCCCTTTATTTTTGTGTCTGATTTTATACACACTAGGGAATCAAAAGGAATGCTCTCTGACTTTCTGTCTCTTTCTGCCACTTTCTCTCTCTCTTTGCCATGACATCTCTCTGTCTCCTTAAATGTTTGCATGTAGAGGGCACAATTAAACTTTGGGTATCATTGTTCAGGTGCTATCCACCTGGGTTTCTGAGACAATGTCTTTGTATGAGCTGGAACTCATTGGTTAGACTATGTTGGCTGGCCAGTGAGCCCCAGAGAAGTCCTTGGCTAGTATCAATTTCATGCCCTTCACATCATGCTATCTGCACCAGGACTTACAAATAAAAATCGACATCGCAGACACTCCTCTTTGATTTTATTAATTTTTAAAATGGGTGTGAATAAAAGTGCTTTTCCTCACTGCTGACTCTGACAACATAAAAAGAAATATCAGACGCAAAAATATAGTGTAAAATGGCTTAAAATTTATGAAGTATGTGATGTATGTTTAAAATAATTCTCATAATATCAAAGGGTAAAAAAAATGGTTACTTAAAATATAATTTTAGAGGATAAACAGCAGTGCATTTCATAAGAGTTTTCAAACAATCAATCCTAGAGTTGAGAAAACATTTCTCTGAAAACAGACTAAAGAATTCCCTGAAGTAGAGATGACTAGGGACATTGAGACAAATTATGAAATCTCTAACATGACAAATTTTCTCAGCTTTAATTAAATTGACCTTAACAGTGCCAATATGTTTCTATCTTTTTCTCAGAGAATTTAATATATACCTCCTTACAGTAATGGTCTTATGAATAACATTTAAAAGTTCTAATTTGCATAACCTAACTTAACTCTCTTTATCTGTAGGGACACATTCCATTTTATTCATTCATTTTTATTTCATGTGAGCTTTTACTTAGCACAGACAAGAACTTGGGGCTCTTAGCACTGGCAGAAAAACACATCAATGTAAATTAAGTAGCAGAACACATGAAGGTGTCTCTAAAGATCATGTTCCTGTATTCTCTCCAATCTCTCGTCATTAGTAATAATACTATTCCAGTGATAACTTTCCACCACAATAACTAAAGCCTGAGACAACTGAAAGAAAATACAAAAGCTTTGGAAGATCTCAGTTTTTAGATGAATGGCCTGGCTGTGTTGGAACTTTTTATGCTGTGCATATCAGGAGTGTGTGGCAAAATGAACCTGTTATCTCACTGTTGGGAAGCAAAAGAGGAGAGCAGGCTGAAATCCCACAACCCTCTGCACAAGTTCATGCTACTGACCTAACTACCCCTCCATAGGCCTTTTCTCTTAATGGCTCCACCACCTACAACCAGCATCTTCCAGGAAGAAAAGAGCTAACTAAGGGGCTTATTCGGAATACTTAGGATCCTAACTAAGCCGTTACCTAAGACTTCAACACAGTTAACTGTGCCAAAGCTAGAAGGACATTTGGTCCCACTACAATATCTTGTGCAGGTATTTCTGAGAATTCCTACAGAATTGTTCCACTATGGACAATCTAACAAGCTTAATGACACCTCCATAGTACCTGGTCACCTTTGTCTCCAAGGTTACCAGTGAAAGCCACAACTGTCTAATTCCTTGGCTTCTGGGGCTGTGGGAATAACACAAGAGAGAAGGGACCTCCTGTCTGTGAGGGTCTCTGCTCCTTATGACACAGACTCTTAGTAACCTTGGAAGGAATTTTATCCCATCTCATTCTACACAGAAACAATTTTCTCCATGTATTAATATATTTATTCACTTTACATCCAGATCACAGCCCACATTCCTCCAAGTACCCCACATTCCTTCCCCCTTCATCTCTGAGAATAATGAGATTGCCCCTGGATACTATCCCACCCTGACACCTCAAGTTACGGCAGGACTTGGTCCATCTTCTCCCATTGAGGCCAGCCAAGACAGCCCAGTTGGAGAAGCAGAATCCATGGTCAGGCAACAAGAGTCATAATAATCCTTTGCTCCAGTTGTTGGGGGATCTGATCAAGCTGCATGTCTGCTGCCAAGTCCAGCCCTACCCTTACATGTCCTTTGGTTGGTGATTCAGTCTCTGGGAGCCCCAAGGATCCAAGTTAGTTGACTCTGTTGGTCTTATGGAGATTCTGTCTCCTCCAACTTCTTCAATTCTTCCCCTAACTATTCCACAATACGTCCAGAATTCTGTCTAATGATTAGCTGTGGGTCTCTGTATCCATTTCAGTCAGATGCTGGGTGAAGCCTCTCTGAGGACAGTAATGGTAGGCTTCTGTCTGCAAGCAAAAGAGTATCATTGATATCAGGTGTTGGTTCTTGCCCATGAGATGCATCTCGAGTTGGTCCTGTATTGGTTGGCCAGTCCCTTAGTCTCTATAACATCTTTGTCCCTGTACTTCTTGTAGGTAGGACAAATTGTGGGTTGAACATTTTGTGAGTGGGTTGGTATCCTTATCCCTCCAATGGTAGTCCTATCTGGCTACAGGAGGTGGCCACTTCAGGCTTTATATCTCCCATTGCTAAGAGCTTTAGCTAGAGTCACTCACATAGAATACCTGTACCTTCCCCATCCCAAGTCTCTGACACATGCTAAGGTGCTCTCCTGATTTCCAATCATTCTCCCAGCCCTCTTTCCTTGGCTCTCTCTACATCTCATTCCTTTCTCCAATCCCCATCACCTCTCCTTCCCAGTTCTCTCCCTCCATCCAACTTAGATAACTATTTTGATTCCTCTTCTGAGTGAGATTCAAGTGCCCTTCCTTGAACCCTCCTTGTAATTTAACTTATTTTGATCTGGAGATTATAGCTTGGGTATCTTGTACTTAATGGCTAGCATCCACTTATAAATAAGTGCATACTGAAGTGGAAGTTTCTGGATATGGCAGGTGATACAGGTGACTCGTGTTTTGCTATGACATTCTCATGTGGTGTTTTGCTGAGGAAAGATGTGAAGGATTCCTGTGGAAGGATGTGATGTTTGAAAAGAGTATAAATAGGACTTAACAGATAGTGAAGGCGCACTTGCATAACTAGCTTTGCAATGCTTCATTGGTCTCCCTTCTTCACCTTTGCTGATCTTCACTTAGTTGAGAAAGGCACAGCAGAGAACTTCTTCTGTCATCCTGGCTGCTCTAGTCACTCCCACTGACTCATGTTGATTCTTCAGAAACCTGGCTGTTTCTGCTGGATTGTGTCATCATTGCTGATTCCTGTTTGCTATCTTGACCCTACTGAACTGGACTGCTAGTATTCTGACAGAGACTGGAATCACCCCAGGGAACTACTTCTAAACAGGCCCACATCACCTATTTACCAACTTTTCTCCCATATCTTTGGACAGTGGGCTAGAAGGTAGGGTTGAAACATTTGAGAACCTTTATTAAATGTAGGTTTTTAAAAATCTAAGTCTTCAATGTACCATGCATGTCCTTTTGGGTCTGGGTTACCTCACTTAGGATATTTTTTAGTCTCATCCATTTGCCTGCAAATTTCATAATGTCCTTGTTTTAAATAGATGAATAGTAGTCCGTTGTGTAAATGAAACACAGTATCTTTATCCACTCTTCTGTTGAGGGGCATCTGGGTTGTTTCCAATTACTGGTTATTATTAATAAGGCTGTTATGAACATTGTAGAGCAAGTGTCCTTGTGGTATAGTAGAGAATCTTTTGGGTATATGTCCAGGATTTGTATATCTGGGTCTTGAGGTAGAACTATTCTCAATTTTCTGAGAAATTGCCAAATTGATTTCCAGTAGGGTTGTACATATTCACAATCCCACCAACAATGAAGGAGTGTTCTCCATGCTCCATATTCTTGCTGTCATGTGCTGTAGACTGAGTTTCTTATCTTAGCCATTCTGATGGGTGTAAAGTGGAATGTCAGAATCATTTTGATTTGCATTTCCCTATGACTAAGGACTTTGAACATTTCTTTAAGTGCTTCTCAGCCATTCAAGATTCCTCAGTTGAGAATTATTTGTTTAGCTCTGCACTCCGTTTTTTAATTGGGTTATTTGGGTTGTTGGTGTCTAACTTCTCAAACTCTTTTTATATCTTGGATATTAGCCTTCTGTCAGATGTAGAGTTAATGAAGATTTTTTCCCCAATCTTTAGGCTGCCATTTTGTCTTATTGATGGAATTCTTTTGCATTACAAAGTTTTCAGTTTCATGGGGTCCCATATATCAATTGATGATCTTAAAGCCTGAGTGATTTCTGTTCTGCTCAGGAAATTTTCCCCTGTGCCTGTGTGTTCAAGGCTATTTTCCACTTTCTCTTCTATGAGATTTGCATTCTTCTACATGTAGACATCTAGCTAGACCAGGACCATTTGTTGAAGATCCTGTGTTTTTTCCATTATATAGTTTTGACTTATTTGTAAAAAAAATCAAGTGTCCATAGGAGTGTGGGTTTATTTTACAGTCTTCAATTTGATTCCATTGATCAACTTGTCTGTTTCTATGTCAGTACCATGCAGTGTTTATTACTATTGGTCTTAATACAGCTTGAGATCAGGGATAGTGATACCTTTCAGAAGTTCTTTTATTGTACAGGATTGTATTAGCTGGGTATTTTATTTGTCCATATAGAGTTGAGAATTGATCTCTTTAAGAATTTTAACTTGAAGGAGTATTGGATATTATAAAAGGCTTTTTCAGCTTCAAGTGAGAGGACCATATTTTTTTCTTTAAGTTTGTTACTATGGTAGATTACATTGATGAATTTTAGTATATTGAATCACTCCTAAATTCTTGAGATGAAGCCTACTTGATCATGGTGGATGATTTTTTTATGAGTCCTTTGATTCAGGTTGTGAGTATTTTTATTGAGTATCTTTGCACTAATGTTCATAAGAGAGCTGAAATCCTTTCTTTGTTGGATCTTTGTGTAAGGTTTAGGCACCAGGGTGACTGTGGCCACACAGAATGAGCTTAGCAATGTTCCTTCTGTTTCTATTTTGTGAAAATGTTTGAGGAGCATTGGTCTTAGCTCTTCTTTGAAAGTCTGGTAGAATTCTGTGTTAAAATCATTGGGTCCTGGGCTTTATTTGGTTGAAAGATTTTAATGACTGCTTCTATTGCATTAGGTGTTATAGGCCTGTTTAGATTGTTTACATGATCTTGATTTAACTTTAGTTAAGTGAAATCTATTTAAAACCATCATCCATTTTATTTAGATTTTCCAATTTTGTGGAGTACAGGCTTTTAGAGTAAGATCTAATGATTCTTTGGATTTCTTCAGTGGCTGTGGTTATATTTTCCTTTTCATTTATGATTTTCTTAATTTGGATATTGTCTCTCTGCATTTTAATTAGTTTGGCTAAGGGTTTGTGTATCTTGTTGGTTTTCTCAAAGAACCAGCTCTCTTAGTTTTGTTGATTCTTTGAATTGTTCTCTTTGTTTCTAATTGATTTTTTCAGCCTTGAGTTTGATTATTTCATGCCATCTACCCTTATTGGGGGTGTTTGCTTCTTTTTATTCTAGAGCTTTCAAGTGTGTTTTATGTTGCAGGTATGAGATCTCTCCAGTTCCTTTATGAAGGCATTTAGTGCTATGAACTTTCCTCTTAGCTGCTTTCATTATGTCTCATAAGTTTGGGTATATTTTAATTCATTTTCATTGAATTCTAGCATCTCTCTCTCTCTCTCTCTCTCTCTCTCTCTCTCTCTCTCTCTCTCTCTCTTCTTCCTCTTTGACCTAGTGGTTATTGAGTTCTTTAGTTTTCATGGGTTTATAGGCTTTATGTTGTTGCTGACGTCCAGCTTTAATCCATAGTGATCTGATAAGATGCAAGTGCTTATCTGTTGAGGCTTGCTCTGTGATCAAGTGTATGGTCAATTTTTGAGAAAGCTTTGTGAGGTAGTGAAAAAAAGCAATATTCTTTTGCATTTAGATTGGAATGTTCTATAGAAATCTGTTAGTTTCATTATTTCTCTGTTTAGTTTATGTTTCTGTGATCCATCTATTATTGAGATTTGGGTGTTGAAGTCTCCCACTACTAACTTGTTCAGTTCAAAGTGTGGGTTAAACTTTAGCAAGCTCATTTCTTTTATGAATGTGGGTAGGCTTGCATTTGGGGCACAGATGTTTAGAACTGCAATGTCATCTTGGAAGATTTTTGATTTAATGAGCATGAAGGTCCTTCTCCATCTCTTTTGTTAACTTGTAGTTGAAAATTATTTCATTAGCTACTAGAATGGCAACTCTAGCTTGTTTCTTGTGTCAATTTGCTTAGAAAACCCTTTTGTAGCCCTTTATTTTGAAGTAATGTCTATCTTTGCTGTTGAGGTTTATTTCTTGTATTTTTATACAGCAGAATGATGGATCCTGTTTACATAT
>NW_021604639.1:5363532-5384491 GCF_004785775.1 Grammomys surdaster | reverse complement strand
TAGTTAGTCTCTTAATTAAGTTAGAGTTTTCCTTGTATCCTCTGTAGGGCTGGATTAGTGGAAGGATGATGTTCAAATTTGGTTTTTATCATGGAATATCTTGTTATCTTTATATATAATGATTGAAAGTTTTGCTGGCAATAGTTGTCTGGGGTGACATCTATGGTCTCTTAGGGTTTACAAGACATCTGCCCAGGGCCTTCTGGCTTTTAGAGTCATGTGTAGTTCTGATAGGTCTGCCTTTATATGTCGATTAGCTTTATTGCTTGTGGTTTTAATATTCTTTCTTTGTTCTATACATTTAGTGTTTTGATTATTATGTGGCAGGAAGATTTTCTTTTCTGGTTCAATCTATTTGATATTCTGTAAGCTTCTTGTATGTTTATCCCAAATTCTTTCTTTAGGTTAGAAAATTTTTTTCTGTTTTTATTGACAATAATTTTTGGGCCTTTGAGCTGGGCATCTTCTCCTTCTTTTCCTATTATACTTAGGTTTGGTCTTGTCATAGTGTCCAAACTTCCATAATGTCTTGTGTCATGAAATTTTTAGAATTTGAATTTTATTTTCCTTTCAAATGTATCAATTTTCTATCATACTTTCTTTTCTATATTTTGTTCTTATCAGTTTATTGATACTTTGCATGTCTGTATTTCTTTAACTAAAAAGAATAACCGTTTAAAAACAAAATCACATTTTTTATTAGATATTTTATTTACATTTCAGATGTTATCCCCTTACTCCATTCCCCCCTCCCAGGAACCCCCTATTCCACCCCACCTCCTCCTGCTTCTATGAGGATGTTCCCCCACCTACATCCCCACTCCCACTTCCCCACCCTTGAATTCCCCTACACTGGGGCATCCAGCCTTCACAGGACCCAGGACCTCCTCTCCTATGTCCAACAATACCATCCTCCCCTACATACACAGCTGGAGTCATGAGTTCCTCCCTATGTGCTCCCAAGCTGGTGGTTTAAAGCCTGGTAGCTCTGGTTGGTTTGTATGGTTGCTCTCCCCATGGGACTGGAAACCCTTTCAGCTCCTTCAGTCTTCTCTCTAACTCCTCCATTGGGAACCCTTTGTTCAGTTCAATGGTTAGTTGTGAGCATTCGCCTCTGAATATGTCATACTCTGGCAGATCTCTAAGGAGACAGCCATATCAGGTTCCCGTCAGCATACACTTCCTGACATCCACATCAGCATCTACCTTTGGTGACTGCACATGGGATGGATACCCAGGTGGCATGGTCTCCAGACAGCCCTTCCTTCAGTTTCTGTCCCATACTTTGTCTCCATATTTGCTTCCTTGAGTATTTTGTTACTCCTTCTAAGAAGGACCGAAGCACCCACACTTGGTCATCCTTCTTCATGAGCTTCATGTGGTCTGTGAGTTGAATCTTGGGTATTTCAAGCTTCTGGGCTAGGACATATGCTCCACTATGTTCATAGCAACCTTATTTACAATAGCCAGAAGTTGGAAAGAACCCAGATGTCCTTCAACAGAGGAATGGATAAAAAAAAAAAATGTGGTACATTTACACAATGGAGTATTACCCAGCTATTAAAAACAATGAATTCAAGAAATTCTTAGGCAAATGGATGGAACTAGAAAATATCATCCTGAGTGAGGTAACCCAATCACAAAAGAACACATATGGTATTCACTCTACCATATTTTCTATGTCTGGAATTTTCTCTTCCCTCTCTTGTAGTCTGTTGATGATGCTTTTGTCTGTAGTTCCTGTCCTCTTTCCTAGGATTCCCATCTCCAAGATTGCTTGGTTTGTGTTTTCTTTATTGTTTTTAATTCTATTTTCAGTTGGACAGTTTTATTCATTTCTTTCACCTGTTCTATGTATTTTGATGTGTATGCTGTATTTGAATGTATTTGAATATTTTCCTATATTTCATTAAGGTATTTAGTCATTTCCTCTTTAAAGTCCTCTATCATGTCTATAAGATTGGAGTTAAAATCATCTTCTTGTGCTTTGGCTGTGTGAGGATATCCAAGACTTTGCTGTAGCAGGATAGCTGGGCTCTGGTGGTGCCATATTGCCCAGGCTCTTGTTGAGTTTGTTCTTGTGCTGTCCTTAACTATCTGGTTGTCCCTAGTGTTGGCTGGATAGTCCTGATGCCAGCAGTGATCCTCAGAAAGCCAGAGAGTGCTGTGGGACAGACAATGTATGTCATTAGGCAGTGCACAGCTCACCTATGCTGTCTGTGCCTCAGTTTGACCCAACTGGCAGGGATCGGTGAGGGAGGATTCCAAGCTAGTTGTTCCTCCTTTATCTTCCCCTTCAGGCCTTCACAGGGAATCAGGATACTCATAGAAATAATTTCTTAAATCTAAATAATAAAAAGAATCAGATGGCTTAGGAAAGTTTGATGTCATGGGGTTCAACAACAGGGCATAGTCTGTTTCAGTGACTGACTCAGTTTCGTCTCCTACCTGTCTCTTGGCCTTCTTACCGAAACCAAATGATGCACTGTCTTGGTTTTGATTCCATTGCTATGATGAAGTACTCAGACAAAAGCAACTTAAAAGAGAAAGAGTTGTTTTTGTTTGTTTGTTTTTACTCATAGGTCATGGCTCAATACATCATGGTGGAGAATAAAAAGCAAAAGTATCTAGAAGCAATCGGTCACTTCTTACCCACATCAGGCAACAGAAGGACTGGTCCTTAGTCTCTTTTTCTTTTTCTTTTGTGCAGGATTCTATCCAGACAATGGTATGAAGCATCCCCAGCATGGATCTTCCCATATCAGTTAATTAAATCGAAATCAGATCATCCTTCACAGACTTTCTTAGAGGCCCATCTGCCCAGTTATTTTTGACTCTGTCAAGTAGACAATTAATACTAAACTACTCATCTTCACTATGGGCTCCGTTTGGCCCTTCCTCAGTCTTCTGACTCTCTGGATTAATACATTAATTTTTTGAAGTATATTCATGTGTAGTTATGTATAGTGCAAGTATTTGAATATTAAAAAGAGCAATGATGTTCTGAGATAATTTACATTCAAAAGAGAAGAGGGAAGTGCCCATGGCCACAGAGAGGGAGAAACGAAATAAATCCACTGTTGAGCTTAAGATGTCCCAAAGGAAGCAATGGATAGAACTGGTCTAGTAGGCTGCATATTTCTCATGAACCCAGATAGGTAAATGATGCCAAGAGTTTGCATCGTAATATACCTAGTTACATGGTATAAACTGAAAAACAAATGAGAAATAGGCTAACTAATGCAATCAGATGGCCAGTCTCATATTGAAGTACAACATGATATGATGTTATAGCTGAATATTATGCAGGATAATTTGACTCAGCTCATTAGCATGTGCATCCACACAGTGATTTGAATGACGATTCAGAGCAGATTGGTTGTAGAATAGAATCAATCATCAAACACCCACTATTAGTTAATTTAATTTAAGTAATAAAGACATTGAGATTTACCAGAATTTAAATGCATATTTAATTTAGAGATCGGTAATGCCCATTGGCCCTGGACTGAACATCAGATGGTCACACACCATGTGCATCACAGCACTGCTGAGCGATGGTGCTACCCTCATCTTTCCTTTCAGTTTGACATGAGAGAAAGTATCATGCTATATAAACCTTAATTTGAAAGATCTGTAGATAATATTATCTCATGTTACTAATAATATCTACCTTTATAATAATATCTACCTCATACTCAGGGTGAGAAGCCTTATATCCAGTTTCCATATATTCTTCTTAAAAATTCAATATTTGTATTCTTGGAGAAATTTTCCCATGGATGCAACGTATTTCGACAGTGTTTGCCCTCACTCTTTACCCCAGATACACCCCCTACTTGCAATTCCCTTTCCAGTGTGTGTCCCCTTTTTACTGATTCTAACACTGTCCAGTTTTTGCTGTCTACTTACTTAGAGTTGTGGAATGATGAACTGAAACATTGTCAACCTTCCAGAAAACTAGTTCTTCCTCCATTTCAACTCCTAACAGCTCCTTAGTTAAGGGATAGGATCTTGCAATCTCCTCCATATTTCTGTATATAGTCTTAAACTAGATTACACTTCTACGCTTTTGTAGTTTGGTGATACTATTAGATAACATCATGTTACATCTATTATATAATTAACTTGTACCACTATCCCAGTATGTTTTATGCAATTAAGACTTGAAAGGGAATATAAGAGTGAGCTAAAGGAAGAACTTAAAGGAATGTTCTAAATTATTGTAAAATGTCTTGTTCATTAATTTGACTTTATTTAAAGTTATATTATTTTTCTTTGCAATCTGAGGATAGATCTTAGGGCCTTGCATTAAGTAGGCAAGGGCTCTACCACGGACCATCTCCCAATCTGGCTTTGAAAGTTGACTCATTTGCGTCATAAAGACATGGTCAGTTCATCATTGGATAATGTTTATATATAAATACATAAAGTATAGTGATATAATGTATAAATATAGTTGGATTGTAAGTGAGAGATTGATTATGTGATGGATCCCATAGGATTATATAACACAGCAGAGAAATTTCAACTGTCACATAACATCATGGTTATCACTATACAATCATCACACAATATTATATAAAACTGATAGATGATAACACTTTTGTTTGCTATACAATTATTTTTATTTTTAGTTTAGTTGACTTATAGAAAGACATAACCTTTATTGTTAAGCCGGATGCTGTATAACACTGGCAGAAGAATCAGAGAGCGCATGAGTCTCTTATTTGGATATTAATGAAGATGGAAGAGTTGAGCTGCAATAGCTGAAGATTTGCAAAATGTCACTGGTAGTTATTGCAGTGACTTTCTTGTTCCTGTGGCCAAATACCAGACAAGAAGAAACTTAATGAAGGAAGGATTTATTTTGGCTCATAGGTTGAGGGAAGTAGACTGTCATGGTGAGGAAGTTACTGTGGCAGAAGCATGAAACAGCCAGTTGAATTGCCACTGAAATCAACAAGTAGAGAGAGATGAATGCTGGCCCTCAGCCTTCTTTCTCTTTTTATTCAGTCTGGGATACCACTCCATACGATGTTGCTTACAAATATACCAAAATCTTAGTTTCCATAGTGATTCTGAATCCAGTCTGTCTCATTGACAGTGAAGATTAACCATCACACCACTGGATAGGCATAGAGTGCTAAAGTAAAGAAGTAATACATTTTTCACAATGTATTTTTTTTTTTTACTAAAAGGCATGTTCCTGTAGGTTAAAGAACATCAGATGTTTTTTTATCATGATACATTTTTTATGAATAGGCTGCATTTTATATATAAATTAAGAAGTTGTTATTTTCATGATGTTCATTATGGAATTCTTTTAGACAGAATATATTGAAAGTTGGTTGGGAGGTGTACCTTAGTTAACACATGGTAATATAGTTTGGAAAACTTTAAATCTCCCTGTTCAAATATATAATACCTACCACAGCTTATCTGACCATTTCTAGTGAATGCACGCACACACACACACACACACACACACAGAAAGAGAGACAAAGACAGTGAGAGATAGAAACAGAGAGACAGAGATAAATATATTGATAAAAGATAAGTTCATAGATTTATGATAGATAGGTAGATCGATGATAGATAAACAGATGATAGATAAACAGACAAATAAGTATGTTTAAGGACATCTATATTTATAATTTTTATATAGTACATAAATTATCCTGGATCTATAATCCAAACTTTCCTAACTCTAGCTCTGATGCAACATTTTAACTTTGTATCTCATTAACATCCTTCAAGTTCCCCAGTGCACACTCAGATATATTTGTTATCCCTTGCTTTTGTTCAAAATATTCTTGACCCTTCTGAGGTACCTCACTCTCCAAACTATGAGTGTTAAATTTCTAATATCTTTCCAAATTTCCTTCAACTCCACTCTTTCTGTGCTGTTTTGTTTAGCCAGAGCTGGGTTACTCTTTGATCACCTCCTCCTTCTTCTTTCCCTCTCACAACCAAGTTCATTCTGTAGAATGGTTAGATGATTGTCTTTGGAAAGTTATTCATGAACACCTTTCTCCTAGTAAAACGTACAACTAACGAAGTAACTTACATCCTGAAAATAACACAGAACAACCAAACCAAACCAAACAACTGCCAACAACAAAACACCTTTATATCAAGAAGTGCTACAGAAGTATCTGAATAAAACAACTGCTATTTTGTTTTTTGTTTTAAAATTATGACCTAAAGACAGTTCCCTTGATCTTTGAGGTCTAAAGCAAAAGCATGTCTTATTTCCTTTCGTGTTGCTGTGATAAAATCCTCTAACAAAAGCAACTTAGGGAGAAAATGTTCATTTTGGCTCACAGTTCTAAAGGGATGCTTTCTGGTTTAGAGGATGATATGGCAGAAGAAGATGTTATATCAGCAGGTAGAGACTGCATGAATGCAATAACAGGAGACTGGATGATGGAAGTATACCTACCATCAGTAGTTGAGAGTGAACAGGAAGCGGGTCTATGCAGGAAATCTTCAACAATCCTTTTCCCAACATGGATCTCTTAATAAAGGTTACATGACCTCTATAAACAGCTGAGGAACAGACTCTCAGCCCTGGAAGCCTATAGAGGATATTTTACACTGGTGATACAGCAGTTGCTAATTACATTATCTGAAAGCACATTCTATCTATGACAGTATTTTAGACAGTGTTAACACTTTCCTTGTGTCATTTTGACATCTCAGTAGCATTAATATTTGTTGAAACTTAAATTTGTCTTATGTTTCTAAAAGTCACTTGATTATTTTTCTCATATCTTAAACTATTGTTTTCTTTATGTTCTTGATTTCCTGTTTTATTCACTCTTATATTATAATTTAACCCATTTTATATGGTTTCAGAATACATTATATCAGGAGGACAACGTCAAGATTCATTGTTAAAAAGCAAAGAAAGGGGTATTTCACTTTTTTTAAGGAACCCTCCAGCAAGAATTTTACTGTTCTAGATTTACAGTTCTAGATTTAGAACAATTTTACCTAAAATGGACATGCTTTCTTTTAATGAAAGATAGATATTACATGCAAACATAATGTTATTATGCACTGTGTAAAGATTGTTCAAGTATTATTCAAACACTGATTTCTGTGTCCCTATAACAGGCTTCAATCCTTATTCTGAGAATCTCCTGTGTCAATGTTGTGGACATTGCTCCCCTGTTCCCTGATTGTCAATAAAGAAACTGATCAGCCAATGATTGATCAGGGTAAGGAATAGGGCTGGATTTCCTCCAAGCCATGGGGAGGGAAGGAAGAGAAAATAGGGATTTACCATGGGGAGAGAGACAGAGTCCAGGAAACACTCAGAAAATACCTGGAGCCCAGAGCATCAGATCACTGGTGTTTTGCGTGGGAAGTAGCCATATTAAGTTTAGAGGATTAAAATAGAGTAATACTGCTCAGTTGTTGTGCCTTAAATCTTGTTACATAAATATAATAGTCTAGTCTCAAGTATTTAGGAGCTAGCTGTGTTAAGATGAAATCATCAACAAACACTTATTTAAGAGTCACTAACAATTGCACAGCAACTGTGGTGATTAATCTTGATTGACAAGTTGAGAATTTTAATCACCATGGAAATAAACATATAGGCATGAATTCAGATCTTCAGAATATAGAAATAATGGTAGGAATATCTACCTTACATGTGGGTGGAAGAAAAATATGAGCATCAGAGTTCATTTCCCTCTGCTCCCTGACTACATGCACTTTGACCACCTGCAGCTAGGCCCTGCTATGACTTCTCCACCATGATGGACTGTACCCTAAACATGTAAGTCTAAGCAAAATATTCATATCCTAAGTTGATTTTGTCACAGCATGTTTAAAAGTAACAAATATAGCAACCAAGACAATGATGCTATCAGGAATTTCTCCAAGACTATTGAGACCACTATTAACAGGACAACTTTATTAATTTGACAACCTTAGGGTTGTCAAATAAATTTAAAACTGACTATGTTTATGCAAAGTCAGCATTATGAACAAGTCAATAGAGTGTGTCTTCGCATTTATGTACAAGTCAATACAATGTATCTGCTCATTTATACCCATATTTTGCATTACCCTGTTCTAAGCACCATGGGAAGTTTTCCAACTGGATGACAATCTATGATACTTTTATGGTGATCCCAATAAAAACTCTTAATTGATGTTTTATTCAAGATGTTCAAACTATTTTATCATGCCAAGAAAAGTGTCATCCCTGCAGTGTGCTAGAGAGAACTTGGGGTCAGATAATCTGCTTTCAAGTTTTTCTTCTCCCAATATATATTCAGTGTGTAAGGCAGAAGACAAATGGTGTTTCTTTATGGCTTTCATTGTTCTTGACAATGAAAATAATGATATTAGACTCTTGTAGCCTTTTTGCAAATATCTATGTTAACACATCAGTTTTAGGTACCTTAGTATTTACATTATGACTGTGAATATGTTATTAGTAGTGAATCATTCAACTTTTTCACAGCAATTTTGTGTTAAGCAAATTGAATTAAAAATGATCACTACTCATGTGAGCTAAGCATACATTATTCATATGAGAAGTTTAATTAAATCTGAAGCAGTACAAAGTGAGCCGTCACACTTTGGAATATAGAGAGGAAGATTCCCTCTATAAAGTGTAGGAAAAATGTATTAATACATAGAATTTAATGCCTAGTACACTTAAGATTTACAGATGAGAGCAACCTAATATTTTAGCTATGAAGTTATCTTTGTTGAAAAAACATTTATCTGAAAAAAAATAACTGTAAGGACAGAATAGAATCCCCAAGTTGCCCTATGGCTTCTGTACCTGCATGCACACCAGTGCACCGGCGATCACTCTCTCCTTCTCTTCCTCTTTCTTTCTCTGTGTGTGTCTATCTCTGTGAGTGTTGGTCTCTCTGTCTCTCTCTCCTCCCAAACACATAAGCACACACAGTGTACAGTCACGCTCTTAACTTTAAGAAGGTTTTAAAAAATAAGACAAGTTAAGAGATTAAACATTTTACTTTAGTCATATAGAAAATTAAGATTTGTACCTTATTGCCCATGAAATGGCTCAGAGGATAATGTTAAGCATCCTAGTTCATAAGTTTACTTCTACATCCATGAAAAAGGTAGAATGATAAAACTTGCAAAGTTGTTCTTTGACCTCCACATGTAGGCCAAACACAAGCCATACACATTCAATAGAAACACATTTTTAAAACATTGTTTAGAGCAATTCCTTCACTTTTCTTGGGGCTGTGGAAATGAGACAACAATTAAGAATGCTTGCTTCCTTTCCAGAGGTCCGCAGTTAGTTTCCCAGCACCCAAATTGGGGGTTCAGAACTCTATCTCCAAGAGATAGCTACATGTGCATGTATACCATGTTCTAGCAGCCTGAATTCAACATTTTCAGCAAATTCCTTATGTAAGAGTCCCAAAGTACCGTGTTCCATAAGTGATTGAGACAACTCAACAAAATAAGTAGTGTAATCCTAAGTGTAGGTGGAATGAATTCATCTCTAGGAATATGTTCCCTTCTGTGTGGTAGCTTAGGCTATCTCACAGGTCATGTGGTTATTAGACTCAGATAACTACTAGAAAATGAGCCAATTTTTAAATTCCACCCTTGTGCCTGGTATATTAATTTTCTTCTATCTCTTCTGTTCTGCTCCTTCTCTCTAATGTAAGTTTAATGAGTCCTAAAGGTTTAAAAATATGCTGAGATAAAGAAAATCTCCTAAGGATAATATAATTGGGCTCCCCTGGCAATAGCACTCACTCAGGACCTCACACAATAGCAAGGTGTTAACATCCACATGGCTGGACCACTGGGCTTCAGGGGTCTGTTCATTACTACAATGAGCCAAGGCCATGGGATTATTTGTTTAAGAACCACATCTCCTGGTATCATGAAAATGGTATCATGAAAGAGTGCTAATTTGAGTAATTAGAGGAAAAGAGGCAAATGAGAGTGATACCTCATAAAATAATAAGTGGGTGGTAAGACTCATGCCATCATTGGAGCCTGGTGTTTCTGGCTTAGGCGTTACAGTGTGAGGATGACAGGACCCCTATGGGCTCATAGATGTACCCTTGGTCTCCAGATGACAATGTTGTCTGTGGATATAGTGGGTAATTACTTAAGAGGTGGGGTCTCACTGGAGAAATTAACAAACACAAGTATATATTAGTAGATTATATTATTCCCTTGTCTCTTCTTATTCTCTCTACTTCTGGCAGAATATTTTTCTTATTCCTCTCTTCTTATTCCTTCTTATGCCTCCTCACATCTAGTGTAGATGATAATAGTCCCTAATAGAAGGACAAAGGGAAAGTGGGAGGAATAAATGAAAGAAGAAAGGGAAGGAAGGAAAGAAAAATGAGGGAATGAAATGGAAGGAGGTGTGGAAGGAGGGAAGGACAGAGGGAGGAAGGACATATGCTACATACAATGTCAGTTTCTTCTTTCTTTTTTAAATTATCTTTAATCTTTTTTAATAGTCTAGTCATTCTCCCCCTTCTGTGCTGCCATCTGACAGTTCCTCATCCCATTCCCCCTCTGTCTCCAAGATGTCCCTACCTCCCCAAACCCCCAACACCTCACCAGGCCTCACCACTCACTGGGGTCTCAAGTTTCTCAAGTTAGCTGCATTTCTCTCACTGAGGCCAGACCAGGCAGTCCTCTGCTGTATATATGTTGGGAGCCTCATGTACGCTGCCTGGTTGGTGGCTCAGTGTCTGAGAGATCTCGAGGGTCCAAGCTAGTCGAAACTGCTGGTCTCCCTCATCCTCAACTTCTTCCAACCTTTCCCTAATTCAACCACAGGGGTCCCCAACTTCAGCCCAAGAGTCTAAATGAAGATAAGCACCAAAAAACAAATGAAAACAAAATAAAAAACCCAATGGTCTCAGATAATTTTGTACCCATGTGTAGTACATGCTACTGTTTTGGTACTGTTATAGAATTACTCAGCCTCCCAAAGAATGCTTTCAGTAGTTCTGAAAAAGAGTTAAATGTATCTGAGTAAGGAAACCTACTGTGTCCTAGCATTCCAGGATTAAGACAAGGTGCGGTGCGCGAGCATCTGGAATCCATATTCTGTGGTCTGAGTGTCTGATTTCTGAGTCCCCTGCAATTAATATGTTGAAGCCCTAGTTCCTCATGTAATGATACTGAAGATGAGGCCTTTGGAAGGGAGTTAAGATGTGAGGGCTTAGGAGCTCTGGTCTGATGACATCCCTTCTCTCTTGCTCACTCACCCTTGCTTTCTCTTGCTTTCATTTTCATGCTTTCGCCCTACATTAAGCCCTTTGGGAGTGTCTTGTCCTTTTGCAACTTAGCTTCCAGCATCCTGAAAAATAAATATAATTTTGCTTAATCCCTTTACTCTATGGTATTTTATGATAGCAGTCAGAATTGGTTAAGATATCCTAATTTAGGGGCCCAAAATTTTAAGAATGTTTCTGCTTTGATGTCTTATGTCAGGTTATCTGAGCCTTGCTTGGCTACAGCAAGCTTCACTCAAGACTCCACAATCCCCAGCGTTTTAAAAGGTATTATCTCTCCCTTAATCAGTGAGAAGAAAAACAATTTGCCAGAACCCCGTAGAAGTGTCTCATTAGTTAAAATTGTGCCTCACAGTGCTGTTTAAATCAGTTATCAGTAAGGGTTATATAAGACACGCCCCTAGGCTGGAGATGAGAGTCACTAGTGTAAGAGAAATACACACAGGAGAGAAAAAGAGGGGGTGTCTATCTAGAGCAGAGAGAAACTTACAGATGGACTAGATACAGGGAAAGAAGGAAAGGAGGGAGGGAGAGGGGAGGAGGAATGAAGGGAGTAGATAATGGAAGAAAGGAAGGAGAAAAAAGAGGAGGGAAGAAGGAAGTAAGAAAGGGCAGGAGGAAGGGAGGGAAGGAGGGAGGGAGGAAGGAAAGTAGAGAAAAGGGAAGGAGAGAGGGAGAGATGAAGGAAATAAGGTACAGTATATACCATAGACAATGTCAGTTTCAATTTTCAAGAAGAAAAAGCAGACATCTTAGGAAGACACATACCATAAGTGCTTATTATATCATGTAAACCATATCGATGACATCCATTGTTGCACACTCTTATATGCACGCCCTCTTAGATTAACTCTACAAAATTACTTCATGCAAACCAAAGCTTGCAGAGTGCTTCCTATAGCGTAGCCGTCTGCTGCACCATAATCGCCTTCTGCCTGCACTGTGTTTTATATTCCCTTTGAAATCCGGATTTCTTTTCCAGTGACTTATACTTTATTTATAACATTTGAAATTCTTTTTGTGTATATTAAACCACTATCTTGCTTTCTTTAAAATATGCACGATCTTCTCAGCTGTTACACACATTTATGGTTGTTTTGCTTCTTCGAAGTAAATCTGCTCTCGTTTATCATACTGTGACAGGCAAATATTTTACAGTTTCCGTCATTCGGTTTTAGAAAATATACTTCATTATATTTCTATTTGAGTATATGCTGTAGCAGTAAAGTCACTCAAATAGTCTGTTGTAGCTTTCATTGAGTGTCGCCCCAATAGGTTCACATATTTGCTCCTCAGGTGGTAGCAGTGTTAGGGAACCTTAAGGAGATGAAGGCTAGGAGGAGGTGGGCACTTAGGTTTGGGTATTTACAACCATCACACTTCCTGTTAACTCTCAGCTTCCTAAGTATATACAATATGATGTGACCAGCCAGCCACCTACCCTAATTGCATGCTTTTCTACCCCATTGCCTTAACTTCTACAGAAGAATGGCAGAGTATTCCTTTGAACTGTGGTCTGTTGAAGGGTGAATGGGAGAAAATACTTTCCCCATTAAATTGTTTGTGTCTTCACATGGCTGGCAGCATCTTGGAATTTCTGCCCACGGATTTTAAAAGGTGCATGAGTTTCGAGAGGTCTATCCAGAAAGAAAATGGTGCAGAAATATGTGAAAAAGATCACAACATGCACTTGAATGGTAAGTGCCAAAATAGCCTTCAGGATTCCTAGGAGACAGTTACAGAAGGAATCTCGGGCTGGAAAGGGTCCACAGCAGAACCGCAGCAGATGGCTGGAGTTTATAAGACACTGGATGGATATAATCTGAGACTTCTCTTAAATGTAGACTGAACATCCTCATGCGTTAAGGAGTGGCATTCTGAAAAAAAAAATGTTCTTGACTACATAATGACCAAACAGATTTGTGTGTGTGTATGCGTGTGATGTGTGTGTGTGTGTGTGTGTATTATGCATTCATGTCTGTGGCTGTACATGGAAGTCTGGAATCAACTTCAGACATTTCTACTCAGGAATTGCTTGCCTTACTTTTGAGGCAGTGGCACTCACTGGGACCTGGGGCTTCCTGATTAGGCTAGATTGTCTGGTCAGAAGCCTGAGAACTTCCTGCCAGCTGGTCCCTAACTCAGACCCTAGAAGCCTGTGGCAACATCCCCTGAAGATGATGATGATGATGGTAGTGGTGGTGGTGGGGAGGAGGAGGAGGAGGAGGGGGAGGGGCAGGGGGAGGAGGAGGGGGGGGCGGAGGAGGGGGAGGAGGAGAAGTATAAAGATAAGAACTTAGGGGCATCTTATTATTATGACTACTTAGAATAATAGCACTGGGTTCTTGCAGGTCCCTGTGGCTGGAACACAGGGACGTCCTCCACAATGGCAGGCCCCAATAACACGAGAAAGTCCAAAGGGGTTCCAAGGCTTTATTGTTCATGGTGTGTGATCAATGGTCTAGATATGCACTCCCATTTAAGCCAGGGTGGGCCTGACTTAATAGGGAGGGGGAAAAGAGGAGGGTCACTTAATTTAGCTACACCCTCTGGGCTTTAGGTAATTCATTAATATGGAAATTTCTCGAGGCTGAAGCCTGTAGTCATGCCCTCTACCTGTGTGTGGATGGTGAGAGAAACTTCTCTGGGAGGGGCTGCTTAGCCAAATGTGACTGCAAGGCTCAGGTTAATGGAGATGTAGACCATGTGTCCGGAGTCTGGAATCTGAGAGTGTGGCAAGATATGTGCCATTCCTACACAGGCAATGGACACCTGTTGGGTCTCTGACTATCTCAAAACCAGTGCTCTACCGGGGAGACCAAATCATCCTTTCACGGTCCTACAGGTTCTCAGACCTATAACCCAGTCAGAAACCTGTTCAGGTTCCAGTTAAAGGTACAAGGCATAAGTGCCATCTTGTAGAAAGGACTTTAAATCCAATCAGAAAGTGATTGGTTACTCCTGTAACACACAGGCCACTATTGCACCATAGAGTATGTATTCCAGGCTGGTCTTTACAGTATCTCAGAAAGTTTACAGCCATGTAAGATCACTAATTACTTTTATCCTCTGGTATATATAGAACCTTCCAGCACTATGAAAAGTAGTAAGGATGAAGATTCAAGGTCACTACTAGGCAGTAAAGATGTAGTTTCCAAGTCTGGATCAGCTGGATATCTCCATTACCTGTTGTGAATGTATGTAGCATCTTCAGAAATAGTTTACAATGAAATTGCAGAGTGTATTCAAGACCAAGGACAATTACCTGTAATGTGTTATGGACAAGTCTATGGTACAGCATTGTCTATCAACTCCCAAGGTATAACCATAAACTTTCCCACCTGTGCCCCAGTCTCCAAATAACAGTTTGGAGGCTTATTATTTATCCATGAATGTCTAGTTCTATTCCCTGACAAGCTCGTAATTCAATCGTCCCATTGATATTATTCTATGCCTGACACATGGCTGGTTACCTCTCCTCAGTTTCATATGTATCAGTTTCTCCAGGTCTGGGTGGCAAGCCTTCCTGTGCTTGACTATTTCCCAGAGTTCTTACCTCTCCTGAAACTCCAACCTTCTACTCTGCTTTCTACAAATAGTCCATACACTTTCTTTTTTATCCAATCAGTAGGTACCTTAGGCAGGCAAGGAAAGACAGAGACACATCACAGTGTGTATAAACATTATCCCTATAGAAAGAAAATAACCTGTATGTGCCATTTCCTTCTTAATTTGATACCCTCTGATGTCTAGGAAAGGCAATTATGAGGTGTCTCTACTTATACTCCCTTTATATACATATTTGTATGTATTTTAGGAAGTTTTTGCAGTAGTAGGCTTCTATATGACATTTGCAGAGGTCTTTAGAGTCAATTATGTCTCCTCATGCTTTCTCTTTTTTCCTGCCCTCCAGTTCCCACTCAGTTTAACTCTTCCTGGTATATTGTTACCCTTTCTACCTTCATATCACTTTCTTTCTATGGCTCATTTCTTTGAATCCTCTACCATGGCTTCAACTTTCCACACATCCAAGGATTCAGAGATAGCATCCACATATGAGACGGAATATATATCAGTTTCTGTGGGTCTCAATTAACTCACTCAGAAAGTTTTTTTTTCAGTTCCATACATTAACCTGCTTATTCCATAATTATAGATATTTTTCTTCAAAGCTGCATAATATTCCAGGGTGTGCCACATTTTCGTTTTGTTATCCCTTCATCAGTTGATGGCCATCTAGGCTAATTTCATCTCATTTTCAGATTTTATTTATTTATTTATTTATTTATTTATTTATTTATTTTACATGAGTTGGAAAGACTGTGCCACAGCATGTATGTGGAGGTCACAGGACAGTTAGTAGAAGTTAGTTCTTATTTACACCATATGTGTCCCACAGACTTAATCAGTTCTTAGGCTTGGCCACAGTTGCCTTTTTTTCCCTGAGCCTGTGCCCTGTAGAAATATTTTTCTTTTAGTTCCTGACTCCTTCATTGTCTAGAAGATTACTATGAACCTCAAAGGACATCTGACATATCAACTTTTCACATAGAAACATAATATAGAAGTATTTAAATACTAACTCACTGAAAAATAATAGCATTTTTATCCTCCTGGCATGGTGCATTACTCCACAGCCTGCTCCCTCATCGTTCCAACTCTTGGGTAAGCTGCTTGATGCCTTGTCTCTGCAACATTATACTCTGAATCACACTGCATTTTGGAACTTTCAGAAACTTGAATAACTAGTTATTTGCTTTTAACCTATGCTCATAGCGTTCCAGATATAGATACAAGCTTGAGCTTGGACTGCATTATTCTCATAAACACTGGAGGAAGTAAACTCATGGCATTTAATTTCCCAGCATACAGATAAATGACTATTTTCTCCAGGATTGGGAGGTTTTTTTTCCCCCGTGTATACCAAGTAAGGAAGACTATGAAATTAATACTGCAAAGAAAAGCCAGTTCTGTTGATTAAAAACATTGTTTCTCAATCAAGTCAAAGCCTGGACTTGTAGAAAGGAGTTCTCTCTATATCTCACAGTGCCTGTGTTATTTACTTTGGTTATTTGGATATTATATCAATATATCTAATAGGAAACAATGTAAAGAACAAATGGCTTATGGTTCTAGGTGATTCAATCATGATCTTGGGGAAGGCAATGGAACAGGATGCTGCCACTGCTCACATTGCGTCTAGAGCTGGGAAGCAGAGCAGACAGGAAACAGCAGTTGAAGTCAGGCTCCAAAACATCAAGGCCATTCCCAGTGATTCACATCCTCCCAGGGTTCCACAGCTTCACCAAACAGGACCCCAATAGAAGATCGAGTGTTTAAACATGTGAGCCTGTGTAGGGCATTTCACATTCAACCCACAGTAGGGGCTCTGGGAATTTATTTTATGTAAGTCTGTGTGTAAGCAAAGTTAATGGTATATGAACATCCCAAACACTTTCTTTTGGGAAAAAATAAGTTTGTCTTTATACAGAATTAATTTAATTGTATTTTCACATATTTTAATCACATTTTGAAACCTGTCACATAACAGCTCACCTCGAAACAATGAGTTCCATTCAGCATGGTACAGTTATTCAGAACTGCCAGTTACACTTTCAATAGAATATTGCTGTGGTCTGATCAAAAATCTATGTCGAAAAATTCTTTATTTTTAAGATGAGAGAGAGGGAGGGGGAGGGAGAAAGAAAGCACACATGCATGCATGCAAGTCATGTGGGTGTGATTATTCATGAAGATGAGAAGAGAGAGTTGCATTAGATCCCCTGGAGCGGACATACAGGCAGCTATGAACTACCTATATGAGTGCTGGGGACCAAACTCAGGTCTTCTGCAAGAACAAGTGCCCTTCACTGCTGAATGACTTCTTCAGCCCCTATAAATCTAACTCTTAAATGTCATAAGCTTAATTAATGTGTTAGCCAATTTACATTCAAGGCAGGTCTATGGAGTCAACCCAAGGAAGACAAAGAATTGAAAATGAAGCAAAATTATTTTTTTGCTTCTGTTTCATCTGAATCCTTTATGGACTTAACCAAGTCTTTGACTGCAGAAGAGAAAACAGGACAAAGGTGAAATTTTTCTCTAGATTTCTACTCAGTCTCTGTCATTTCTCTAAAACCCGTGAAATGTTTTCTGGACTTAGACAATTTAAGGAAATTTTCAAATGAAATAAGTATAAATTATAATGAAATGGAAATGATCCACTACATTGACTTTGGTAAATATTTCAGTCTTTTACCATTAGTGATTATCATTTATTGATGTAACCAAAGCTGAACCCTTCCCCAAGTTATTGTTTATTGGCCAATCTTTTGAATTAATACCTGGAAAGCCTCACTAATGTGCTTTCTGACTTGTGTCCTCATGATGACAAAACTCATCTTGTTAAGAAAAATCAGCCATGAGCCAGGGTGATGGCTCACACTGTAATGCCTTTTGCTGCAGAAGATTGTTGACATCAATTTGATCCGTAGAATTTATTTAAAGTTGAAAAGAATGTGTTAACTCCAAAATGTTGTCTTTGGTCTTGCACAGTGCATTGTAGTGTGTGTATCACCCTTCACCTCCACTTTTGAAAAGAAGTAAGTTTGCTAAATGATCCACCCAAGCATGAGAACCTGAGTTCAAGCACTACACCGACATAAAAAGTCAAATGTGTTGATGTGGTTCTATAATCTCAGCAATGAGGAGAGAGAATCATTTACGGCTACTAGCCAGCCAGTGGAGTTGTACTGGTGAACCCTAAGTCCAGTAACACTGATGGAGTGTTGACTTCTGACCTGCAAATGCATGTATGTGGAGTCCTACAAATAGACACCCCAACTGCTACAACTACTATTATGATGGCAAGAACTATTACTACTCTCTCTCTCTCTCTCTCTCTCTCTCTCTCTCTCTCTCTCTCTCTCTCTGTGTGTGTGTGTTTGTGTCACACAGACATAGAGGGGGTGTTGTTGTGCCAGAGAAATGTTAGTGATCCCCCAAAACACACACAGGAGCCTGATGCAACTCACAGCAGGATCTTTATTCTATTTGAGATTATTTGAGATGGCTCGGTCCCTGATCCAATACACCACCATCATGCAGGATGGGCTGGGGGGAGCCCCAAATGTCTATCTGGGCAAGGCTTTATAGTAAGTTGCAAGCAGGGAGGAGTACGTGTGCAAGTATCTAACTGGAAAACTACTGTGGTCTTTAACATAATTGGCTGGTGCTAGGAGTCAGTTCATAAACTGAACTTCTGGTCCGTTCTGCATTGGTCGTCGTTAGGCAAAGGGTGGGCTTGTAACCCGGGGTGCAGATTTGTTGAGGGAATAACACTGGCCTTGTTGAGGGTGTAACTTGAAAACTCTGGTCATGTTTGGGATTAGCCTAGAGACTGGAGCTAGGCTCAGGTTTTGTTGGGGGGCAACTTGAAAACTAATGGTAGGTACCAGCCTGTTAGTCTACCTGAGTTCAAACTTAGGTCAGGTTCTGTAAAATGGAGTCTGAATTTAAAAGCTTTGGCATCTCAATGTCAATCAAGTGATATGATTCAGTTGAACTAAATGACAGAACCAAAGCCCAGGGTAGCATAAATCTCTTCCAACATATTGTACGTCATTCCAACAGCACAATTATCTGCATTGCAGTTATGCTGTTTGCTACTTCTAGACAAAATGTCCAAAAGGAATGGGAAAAGGAGCACAGGGGTGTTACTAACTATTCTGGTAGTCAGTAGGTTTAAAGAAAAGTAAAAAAGAAAACTGTGCAGCTCCTAAGAACACCTCCCAAGAGACCTATATTCTGCCATGAGATCTCACCTCCTCCTTTTATCTTCCCATGAAGTCAAAACTCTCATGATATAATCCTCTCTTGTAATTCCATCAGAGACATTTCAGAGGTCTTCCTTAACATGTTCCTAGGCTTTCTTGAAGACTAAAGTTAAGGTAAGATTAGCCATCGAGTATTTGAGTCACCTTACCTGGTTCTGGGCACTGACAATATGTTCACTGTATATAAATTCCTATTTATTGTTGATAACACCTCTGTGTCTTTATACTGGGAGAATGACACATGTTACAGTAAAGGAAAAAAAAAAGCTGAGTTCTCCATAAAGCATTGCCTCTATGTGAGAATTTAATGGTCTGAAAGAGAAAGGAAGTACCAAGGGACACAGAACAAACTGACTCATGGATCCTGAAATGTAGACAGTAGTGGTTCTAACAACCAGCTCCCTAACTGGTTCCTTTGAACTCCCCATGGACCAGACTAATTTAGGAAGAAGCCCAGGAGAGCTAACAAAAGCAACAGGCAATCAAGACAAAGTAATTTCCCTTAAGGGAAGAGAAAGAAGGAGGGCACCCTAGGAATCTGCAACTAGCGCTCTGAGTCCTGAGAGATGAATGACTCTCTCAGTTGCAAGGAGGGAAATGCTTGCAATCAAGAAAGTGATCGGGAATCTCTGCACAGAGTCACACGACCTGTCAGTGCATATGGAATGGAAAACGTAGAGAGCTGGAGGTCAACCTAGGCTCACACAGACTACATCAGCAAACTTACTCAGCAGAGACCACTGGCTTGGAACTTGCTGTTGATTATGTTTGTTTTTTTTTATTTATATTGCCATTTTCTGCTGAAATTAAGATATTTAATTATATACATAGATTAATGACTGTCTAGTAAAGTCTACAGTAGTTTTTGACTTTAATAACTTATTATCTCTTTTCCTTCATGTGTGTGTGTGTGTGTGTGTGTGTGTGTGTGTGTTTTACTATGTCACTCAGAATTTAGCTTGTAGTCTTGGCTAGCCTAGACTTCACAATGCAGCCCAGGCTAGCCTTGAATATACATACATCTGTTATATCTGTTCCCTTGCCTTTATTTCCCAAATGTTGGGATTACAAGTTTATGCCACCACACCGGGCATGTTTTATATAGTATATACTTGTATTCATTTTTGATGTTTTCTTCTGAAGAATGAAGATATAAATATTGTACATAATATATGTGATTATATATCTATGATATACATATATAATACAATGACCAGTTCAATGTTATTAGTTCTTTGAGAATTTCATATGTGCTTTATTTATTTAAACTCTTTCTTCCTTGGATCATCCCAAATTAACCCCTCCTTCCCCAGCATTGTGTCCTTTGTTTTCAGTACCAAAACCAACTCCTGTTGCCCATTCTTGATGTCTGCCTTCCCTGGATCATGCAGATGTACAATGGGCTAAAGTTTTTGAGAAAACCAACTTTCTGTCTCCCAGCAGCTTAACACTTGCCAATACCTCCAGGGTTATGGGTTTAGTTTAGTGTTCAACTCCCATCTCCATGCTAGGATTTGGCCTCGCTTGGGCTTATCCTTGTCTTGTACATTCTTTCAGAACTGTTGTGACTTCACATGTATATTTGTCTTATTGTACCTGAAAGAAATTGTTTCTATATATTCATTGACTGCTTCTGACTTTTCAACTACTTCTTCCCCCTCTTTCGAGAGCTCTGCTTCCAGACGGTGGATGGAATGTGAGAATGGAGAGGGAGAGAGAGAGGAGAGAGGAGGGAAGATGAAAGAGGAGAGGAAAAGGGAGGGCAGGGAGGGGAAAGGAGGGGAGGGGGAAAGGAGAAGAGAGGAGAGGAGAGGAGAGGAGAGGAGAGGAGAGGAGAGGAGAGGA
>NW_021604639.1:5361655-5363522 GCF_004785775.1 Grammomys surdaster | reverse complement strand
GAGAGGAGAGGAGAGGAGAGGAGAGGAGAGGAGAGGAGAGGAGAGGAGAGGAGAGGAGAGGAGAGGAGAGGAGAGGAGAGGAGAAGTGAGATGACTTCAGGTGCTCAACTTGTTTTCTTCTTTTCATTCAGTTCAGGAAAACCATCCATGCCATGTAATGACATACATTAATGTGGTCTTTTCAACTTTGTGAACTCTATCTCCCTCAGCAATAACCCCAGGGAATTATCTCTATGGTGATTCTAAACCTCAAGTTGACAATCAAGATGAAACATCATAGCTAGAGAAAACTTTTGTTAGTGTGTGCAGTTGTGCATTTTGTGCATGCGTGTGTGTGTGTGTGTGTGTGTGTGCCAGATCCTTGTGTGATTTAAATGATGGTGTGACCTTGGGAACATCATGAGTGGAAGGTGATATCATTTGTGGCAATATGAGTAAAGCATATGAACATAGTTAATGTTCTGTATATTGTTAACATGCAAGAAACTTCTATTTGAAAGAGAAAAGAGTCAAGTTATTCATTATGAAAATGAACATTCACAATAGCACCTTATACATATTCATGGATAGTAACTGCTCAATTGTAGTCCAATTTCCTCAGTGAGCTTTCATCCTGACATTTTAATTTTAACTGGTGCTACACTTTTTGTTTTTGTTGCATTCCACATTCTCTTCCATGACCAACTCTAAAGCCACCGGTCTATAATTATCCATTCAAAGACAATAGCTAATTGATTTTTGTAATTTTCTACTCTATTATCTACCTGCAAAGAAAATTAAACATGCATCAAGTAATCCTGTGCTCACTGGTGATGTAATGGGGACCTCAGTTCACTTTCTGACCTTTTGACTTGAGAGTTGGAGATGAAGAATTTGTATTTCAGAACTAGAGGCTCCTGAAAAAGGAAGAAATTCTTGCAACCTAATTACATACATGTGTTGATTTTTAAAATCCACGTCTTTTTGTATTGTAAGGACTGGGACACTAAAATGCATAATTTTTGATAGGCAAAATATTAAAGTTTGATTTTCACAGTATATATCTGACAATTCTGTTTCTAGCATGTAACATAAAAGACATGAAATGAGAATTTCCTTGAGCTATAACAACTGCTGGTATGACTAGAGAGAAAATAGGTTTTTGGACAAGGAGAAAGGCAGGCCTGGAAATTAAAACAACAATAACCAAAAAAAAAAATAAACCCCATATAACAATGTTATGATGCATTGATTACTTCCCTTGCTGCTGTGGCAAAATACCTAACCAGAGCAATTTTCAGATAGAAGGGTTAATATTGGTCACAGTTCTAAGTCCAGAAAACATGGTTTCAGGTTCATGAACTTACCTGGTCACATGATTTCCATAGATATAAAGCAGAAAGACCTGGTTCCTAGTACCCAGTTTGCTTATCTCTCTTTCTATTTAGTTCAAGGATCCAGCTCACGGAATGATCCTGCCCACACTCTGAATGTGCCTTTTATCCAACCCAGTCCAGGTAAGTCTTCCAGGCATGCTCAGAGGCTTCTCTCTGGAAGTATCCTAGATTGTAAACAAGTAGACAATATTAATTATCACATTTGTGAAAAGCTACCTTCAAACACACTGGACATATTTAATACAGTAGCCATGTGACACACTGGGATAAATGTCTAACTCACCAAAACAAAATAAAATAAATGAATTTTTCAGGTGCACTAGCCATATTTGAAGGATTCAGTGGGCATAGACGCCCACCTACTGTGGTTATGCATCCCCCTTAGAGCCTTGTACTCAGATGATGCTCTGCTGTGTGGTCCGGAGGCAGAGCTATGAAAACAAACATTCAGGATCTCTCTCTCTCTCTCTCTCTCTCTCTCTCTCTCTCTC
>NW_021604639.1:5356933-5361555 GCF_004785775.1 Grammomys surdaster | reverse complement strand
GGACTACAATCCCTTCAAAAGAGTTATTTCATAAAATTACACTTCCTAACTCACTTTGGGAAAAGTTGTTTCTCTCTTTGGCTTGGTGGTCTGCAGCAGGATGTCTCACAGGAGCATGGAAACAGGACTTTGTTTTCTATCTAAATGAGGGATTTGTTGGAAATATTTGGACAATTTTAATGAATTTCCCTGTATAGGACCGGAGCATTGATTAAAAGCATAAAGGGACAGTAAACAGACATCTTCTGGACATGATGTGGCTACTGTAAACCATAAACTCACTGCAACTGCCCTTAGGCACACAAGATCTGCACAGTACTAGGACCATCAACACCTCCTCACCCTGAGAGACTGTTAACTATTAATGGTTTTGGGGAGAGGACATGTCATTTTCTTCTAGTGGTATAGTCCCTAATCAGTTGTCCTTTCTCCATTAAATGCTCTGACATATGCTCTGCCAGAAAACATTAACTAAATTCAGTGGACCATACACAAAGGGAAGACATGGAGGTAGAAGGAAGCTCGCTGAGTGCAAGCAGAGGGAAGCTGAGAATGGGGAATAGTGAGGGGAAGACAAAATTCACACCTTCATTATATTAATGTGCGAAACTGTCAATCAACAAAGAACAGGACACACATAGGATCGGATAGATAACACAAAGAAAAATAAGGCCTCATTATTTAAAATACCAATAAACAAAATTAGGTAAAGGAATGATGGGAAATAAAAAATAAAAACATTTTTATATATCAAAAAATGTGTAAATTGAAGTTTTAAGATTAAATCTATTTTTTCTTTATTCTGCACTCCCTGCTCATTGAGTTGTATGTGTATGGGTAAGTCACTGTTATGTACCCTCCATCTTCCATTTTGTCACAGTTTACAGGTCTGTCACACCAACTCGTCGAAGTTCGTGTCTATGTCCTGAACAATCTATAGTACTATCAGATTTCTAAATTCTCATGCATCTTAACAGTGTGAGATGGGATTCCATCTTAATGTGCATTCCTGGAACAGTAGAAAATCTGAGATTCTCCCTATGATTTTAAACATTCACCTTTCTTCTGTTAACTAGTCCCCCCTTCCTACTGAGTTATTTTCCTTTCCATTATTGCCTTTGAGAATACACTTACATATTAATATGTGTTCCTTGAAAGTTTTATTCTATTTCCTCAGTTACTGGTTCACGCTTTCAAAATAATTTCTTTAGGGAACTAGGGAGATCGTTCTGTAGGGAAATTCCTTGCTGTGTATGCACGGTGACTTGAGTTTCTATCCATAAAACCCATGCAATAACAAATACATCTGTTACTCTAATCCTCCTATGATAAGATAGGAGATGGAAACAGAATCCCTGTGATCTCATAATCTAGCTAGTCTGTTATTCAAGGCAGTAAAATCATTAAAAAGAATAATGTTAATTGAATAAGAGGAATAAAAAAGATACTGTCTCAAACAAGAAAGGAGAGATTGATTTCCAAGGTTGTCATCTGATCTCCAAATAAAGCCATCACAGTCTCTCTCTCTCTCTCTCTCTCTCTCTCTCCCTCTCTCTCTCTCTCTCTCTCTCTCTCTCACACACACACACACACACACACACACACACACACACATCTCAGGAAGTTCATGTTACACTTTTTTCTTTAATTCTGTGATACAACACTTTGGCAAAGAACTACTTCAGGAGGATAGAGTTTATTTGACTTACACTTCTAAGTCAAAAACTGTCATTGAAGTAAGTAAGTGCAAGAGCTACGACAAACAGGCCTGATTGCTATTCCACACAGCATTACTACTAACCAAAGGACCCACTCCATAGCCAGTAAGTACAGCAAAATCATGGAGCATATTGCTTGCTGTCGTCCTCAAGGCTGATACTTAACTAGCTTCCTTGAAACCCAAGGGAATAGTGTTACCCACAGTGGACTGAGCCCTCCTACATCAATTAACAGTCCAGACAATCCCCAATAGACATATCCACTGGTCACTCTGATGTCACTAGGCTGTGCCAAAGTAGACAGTTAAAGTTTACTAGGACAGCTGGTGATCTCATTGCTGAGTCCATCCATTTTAATTATTGTAAATTCATATTTCATGACATAGGATGCAGAAGACCTTAAATCACTATGCTCCATTGATCTCACAAGGGAATTTTGTTGAGTTTGCTCCTTCACTGGCCATCTAACTTGGGTGGTTACACAATGTGTATATAGTGTTCCCAAAGCAAGCATAGACATACAAGAGTGTGGAACATGTGAGTTCTCAGAAAACAGCAAAGCCACATCGATGTTCTAGTGCATCCTCATGGTGTCAGCCAGCACGGTATTTGGTATCACTATACCTATGACATAAAGAGGTTTTACTCATGACGGAGTCCACCACGCCAATGAGAGCTCTAGCTCTTCTTCCAGAAGAGGTGGATTCTCTTCACATTCTTGGTTTGTTACACAAACAATGGTAGCCTGGAGGAGGAGAGAGGAAAGTGTGACCTGACCTAATTAGACATGAAGAAATACAAGCATCCATTGTTTGTGTTTGCATCCACCAAACAACTTTCCACATGTTCACCAGCGCTTGGCTGTTGTTCTCCTTTCAAACTGTAGTTTTAAACACCAAGATTCTTCTAATCTCTTGCTATGACAGCCACAGAAATGCAGTCCTGAAGATGCTGTCGGCCAGAGCCCTACTGGTTAAGCTTCATTGCCTTGCTTTCTCCCAGTTGAGGAAGGCACAGGATGAGCAGTGAGGTGGTTCTGCTCTCATGTGACTAAACAAAGGATGCTAAGTATCTAGGTAACATCCTTGACAAGGTCCAGGTTTACTCTTTTTATAACCTCACAGGCATTTCTAGTCAACTTTCTGAAGCATGTAGCCACTGAAATATCGAATTCAAGAAAGCACAATCCACATCATAGGAAAAAAATCATTTTCTTCTAGCTTCCTCTTTCTCCATCGCAGTGTATCCTGTTAAAATACAACACATAAGCAGGGCTTGGTGCAGATCGTAATTCCAGCCACTCAGGAGGCTAAATGAGGAGGGGCACAAGTTTTATTCATTTCTGGGGTACATCCTGTGCAACTTAGCAAGGGTCAATTAAATATGAAATGCCTGTCCTATGCCCGATCCTGTTTCCTGACGTGTTCCATCTGCTTTCCTGATCATGATCAACGGCTGAATACATTTCCACTGTGTATATGTGGAAAATGTAAGTTAAAAGAGTGTCTGGGATGTAGCTCGGCGGTAAAGCACTTCCCTGGCATACGCGAAGGCCTGGGTTCAAGTCTCAATTCTGGATAATTAATTTATGAATAGTTTTTGCTGGAGCCTGGCACCTTAGTTCTTTCTATCTTTCACGTCGTGTCTTGCTCAAACAAATTATTACTTTTAGCCCCAACTTCACTCTGTAATTGAAAAATTACTATTAGGCCCAAATTCAACAATTAGCCAGATAACTGTTCCTAGAAATGTTATGGTTTCCTTTCATCTTGATTCTATTTTGTATTAAGTATTAATCTAGTACTATATTTAAGTTTAACGTTTTCCTAATAAGAGCTGGAGAGGTAGCTCAGTAGTTAACAGAACTTGCTGCCCTTGTGAAGACCTGGGTTCATTTCCTTTTTTTTTTTTCTTCTTCATTTTTTAAAAATTTTTATTGGATATTTTATTTACATTTCAGATGTTATCCCCTTTCCCCATTTCCCTCCCCCACCCAGGAACCTCCTATCTCATCCCCCCTCCTGCTTCTATGAGGATTTGCCCCCACCCACCCTCCCACTCTCATCTCCCCACCTACTCCCACCTCTCCAACCTTGAATCTCCCCCGCACTGGGGCATCCAACCTTCACAGGACCAAGAACCTCCTCTCCCACCTATGTCCGACAAGGCCGTCCTCCCCTACATATACAGCTGGAGTCATGGGTCCCTCCCTATGTGTTCCCAGGCTGGTGGTTTAGACCCTGGGAGCTCTGTTTTGTTGATATTGTTGCTCTCCCCATGGAGCTGGAAACCCAGCTCCTTCAGTCTTCTCTCTAACTCCTCCATTAGGAACCCCATGGTTAACTGTGAGCATCTGCCTCTGTATATGTCAGGCTCTGGCAGACCTCTAAGAAGATAGCTATATGGCTCAGCAAGTAAGAACACAGGCTGCTCTTGCAGAGGCCCTGAGTTCAGTTCCCAGCATCAACATGGGTAGCTTTCCAATTGACTATAACTCCAGCTCCAGAAGATCTAGCCTCCACAGTAACTGCATGTACAGAGTGCACCCACATGCATCATGAAATAATGACAAATATTTCCTATCACCCAAAATGAGAGGCTCACAATGGTCTGCTACTCAATGTTTAGGTGATGTGACTCATCGCCACCTTCTGGCCAACTCAGGCACTGCAGTCACATGCAAGTACTTATACACAGACACACAAAACTAAAACCACACCTTTACAAATAACACATAAACTATGTGAAACAAATATGAAGATAGTGAAATTGTACCATACTTTTAAAATATAAATTTCAAGTTTTAAATGTAAAATCAAAAGCCCCATGCCATCAGACAATAGCCGATGTTAGAGAATAAGGACAAATCTCCAAATTCTCTCACTCTCCCTCTCCCTCTCCCTC
>NW_021604639.1:5241583-5356533 GCF_004785775.1 Grammomys surdaster | reverse complement strand
TGCCAAAATACACAATAACTCCTGACATGCTTCTATCCTGGAAATAAAGGTTGATATTTCCATCCTCAGTAAACTGGGTATAGACTTTAATTTATTGTTCTCTCTCCCTCCCTCCCTCTCCCCCTCCTCTCTCTCTCTCTCTCTCTCTCTCTCTCTCTCTCTCTCTCTCTCTGTTTTAAGGAAGTAATTCTTGCTTAAACTATACAATTTTTTTGTAACTGCAGCAACATAAGTGAAAAAGAATAATTCTGTATGTGGGACAGACTTCAAAATGATGCATGTGCAGCCCAAGTGTGTCAGTTAACCACTTGCTTATATTGATGCATTTTGATTAAATATTGAATTTGTACATAGACCCAGAGGCCATTACAGCAACTATTTTAAATCAAAGCAGTCAAACTTGACTAAATTAAACAGGCTACCTCTCTAGTGAAAATCAAATTAATGTTTGATGGTTTTAGCATATTTCAAGAGATTGCATTATCTCACACATCATTTTAAAAGAGAAGTTTCCCTGTATTTTCAAATTCCTTAACTGTTGCTCTTTGAAATTCAGGGGATCTAAATCAGTATGCTTGGGAATTCTCCGATTTTTCAAAATCACACTTCAGAAATGTTTTTAAACAACACATTCTAAAATTTGAATGGCTGAGATTCCTGTTTAAAGAATAGAATCACCAAAACTAATATTGGTGCTTATACTGAATGGCATCCTACATGTATATCCAATCGAAATAAATGTAAAAATCAGTTCTCCTGGAAAAGGAGCAGCCCCTCATAGAGTCACGTGTGGGCACAGCCCTATTTATAGTCTTATTTTACATCAGAACTCTATTATACCTTGACAATGCATACAGAATATTTACTCAGTGTACACTGTCTACATTAACTTTCTAGTGAGCGTGTTCCGTTTTAACAACAACATCACAGTAACATGAATTAACAATCCTTTCTTGTTTTTTCTGAGTGTTATACTATATCCACACTTGCATATGCATGCTAATACACATATACATGCTCTTCTTTCTGAGACTGTGTTTTTGTTAATGTTATCTCAGCCCAACCATTTTCCTGGAAATTCAATATTTCATTTTTCTTTAGAGCTAAATAATATTCTATTTTATGTGTGTACCAGGTTTCCACCTCTCACTGACATTTTGCTGAACAACTAGAAAGGCTCTATTTCCATGCTGTAGTGAATAGGGCAGAATATTCTTTTGTATTTGGGTGAAACATTCTATAGACATCTGTTAGATCCATTTGATTCATAATGTCAGTTAGTTTCATTATGTAATTGTTTAGTTTTTGTCAGAATGTATTAAGAGTGGGGGTGCTGAAGTCTCCCACTCTTAATGTGTGTGGTTCAATGTGCCATTTAAACTTTAGCAATGTTTCTTTTACAAATATGGGTGTTTCTTTTGTTTGGGGCATAAATGTTCAGAATTGAGATATCATATTGGTAGATTTTTCCTTTGATGTATATGAAGTCTCCTTTCCCATCTCATTTGATTACTTTTGGTTGAAAGTCTATTTTATTGGATATTAGAATGGCTACTCCAGCTTGCTTCTTGGGTCTGTGTGCTTGGAAAACGTTTTTCCAGCCCTTTGCTCTCAAGTAATGTCTATCTTTATAGCTGAAGTATGTTTCTTGTAAACAGCAGAATGATGGATCCTGTTTTCACATCCAGTCTGTTAGCCTGTGTATTTTTATTAGGGGGTTGAGTCCATCTGTGATGTTGAGAGATATTAATGACCAGTGATTGTTAATTCCTGTTATTTTGATGTTGTTATTGATGTTGGTGGTGATGATGGTTGTAGTGTGTGTGAGTGTGTGTGTGTGTATGTCCTTCCCTTATTTTTGTGGGTATGGAATTTTTATTTTTATTTTGGATGTAGCTATTCTCTGCTTGGATTATTCCTTCTAGTATTTTCTGTAGGGTTGGATTTGTGAGTAGATATTGTTTAATTGGATTTTCTTGAAATATCTTACTTTCTCCATCTATGGTGATTGAGAATTTTGCTGGGATCATAATCTAGGTTGGCATCTGTGGTTTGTTTTTGTTTTTGTTTTGTTTGTTTGTTTGTTTTGAGGTTGTAAGATATTTATCCAAGCCTTTGAGAGTCTCTATTAAGAAGTCAGGTGTAATTCCGATAGGTCTGCCTTTGTGTACTACCTGGCCTTTTTCCCTTGCTGCTTTGAATATTCTTTCTTTGTTTTGTAGGTTTTATGTTTAATTATTACCTATTGGGGGGATTTTCTTTTCTTGTTCAGTCTAATTGGTGTTCTGTATGCTTCTTGTAAGTTTATATGCATTTTTTTAGTTTGAAAATTTTTTCTCTATGAATTTGTTGAAAATATTTTCTGGTTCTTGGAGATCCAATTCTTCACCTTCTTCTATTCCTATTATTCTTAGGTTAGATCTTTTCATGGTATCCCAGATTTCCTGGATGTTTTGTGTCAGGAATTTTTTAGATTTAACAGTTTCTTTGATTGATGTGTCAGTTTCTTCTATTGTGTCTTCTATGCCTGAGACTCTCTCTTCCACCTCTTGTATTCTGTTAGTGATGCTTGCATCTGTTGCTCCTGTTCATTTCCCTAGGTTTTCCATCTTCAGGATTCCCTCAGTTTGTGTGTTCTTTATTGCTTCTATTTCCTTTTTCAGGTCTTAAACAGTTTTATTTATTTCCTTCACCTGTATTTTCCTTTATTTCCTTAAGGGATTTATTCATTTCCTCTTTAGGGTCCTCCATCATCTTTTAAAGATTGGATTTATGGTCTTTGTCTTGAGTTTCAGTTGTGTTAGGATTGCCAGGGCTTGCTGTAGTAGGATAGCCATGGTCTAATGGTGTCATTCTGCCATGGCTTTTGTTGTTTGTATTCATTTAAAGGCCTTAAGACATCTAGATGCCTTTAGTCCCTGGACATTCCTATTGTAGTAGGTATTGAAAGGAGGCTTAACCTCGATGATCCTAGTGTGGTAGGCCTCTGGTGAGTATCCTTTGGGTTTTAAGGTTCTGGATCAGTCTGATGAAGGTGGGTGGGGAGGTAGTAGAAGCATGGAGTTCCCAAGGGAATAGCAGGTGCTCAGAGCAGCTGGGTATGCCCTAGAGGACTCAATGGCCAGGGAAGTTCTAAATTAACACTTTAAAAAAATAGTTGTCCATTTATATTTCATTTTTTGAGAACTATTCATTTACCCATATGTTGATTGGCATATTTTTCATCTTTCTATTTAATCCCTAATGTTTTTAAAAATTCTTGGTATTAGCTCCATGTCTAATGTATAAATTGTAAATATTGTTTTCCATTCTGTTGTCTGTCTGTGTACTCTACAGATAGCTTCCTTGACTGTACAGAAATTTTTAGCATTTTATATAGCTTCATCTGTCGACACTTTGTGCTAACTCTTGTGGTGTTGATGACTAACCCAAAGTCTTAAAAATATTTATTACTCTTTTGTCTAGAAGATTTTGGATTTTAAATTAAGGTATTTTGTCTATTTAAAATTGATTTTGAACAGTATGAAAGATATACATCTAATTTCATTCTTCTACAGATGGGTACCAGTTTTTTACAGTACCATATATTGAATAGTCTCTCTTCTTTCCCACTGTATGTTTCTTTTCCTTTGCCAAGAATTATGTGAGAATTACTTTTTGGGTTAATATCCAGGTCCTCTGTTCTTATTGTGGTCTTATCATCTATTTTGGTACTTGCCAGTACCAAGCTGTCCTGATCACTACAAATGGGTAGCAAAATTTGAGGTTGAATATTGTGATACCTCTATCTGTGTTCTTACTTCTTATGTTTTATTTGTCTATGTGTAGTCATTAATGGTTATGTGTTGTATTCTTGCATTGCTATATACATATATGTATATATATATATATGACATCTAAGTTATATGCATATATATATATATATATATGTATTTGACATCTAAGTTTTTATAGCCATTGGATTATACTTATAGGTTAGTCACAATATAACCCCTATTCTCAAGTCAGGGACTTCATATTTGGTTGGCCACCTTTACCAGTCCACAAGTATGCTGAAGCCAGAGCAGGATATCAGGTGTCTTTTTCTATTGTTCTCTACATTGTTTCTTTATGACAGGGTCTATCACTGAACAGGAAGCTCAGATTTCAGCTAGGCTGGCTGGCTGCAAGCTCTGGAGTTGTGCTTATCTTTGTACCCCCGCCCCCCACTCATGTGGGCTTACTGACACATGTAGTCATGCTCAGCCTTTTGTGTGTGTGCTGGTTCACACACTTTCAAAGCAAGTTCTCTTATTCATTAAGCAATCTTTCTTCACCCTTTCTTATATTTCTGTTAAACAGTGGAGTGGACAAGCTTAAAAAGTATTTACAAGTTGAAGAAATGCAAGTGAACATCTTAGGGCTAATCAAGGCATCCAAAAATGAGTGCTTCAGGAAAGCTTCTCCAACCTATGGGGAAGGTTGATTTCTATCCTTCCTGATTCTACGCCAGTGGTTTCCTGTTCCTGGTATAGCTGATAGCAACCATTCTAGCCTTCATGAAAGGTGTTGGCAAACATCTGGGGCATCTCAGGCTGTGCTTATGATTAAGGATTGATAGTATCCTTCTGGGGAAGCTGCCCAGGCTGAGGTGTCCCTGCAGTAAATATGATGGCTCCACGGAGTCAAATGTGTCTTACTTTATGTGGGAATGTCAAGAAAATAAAACAATTTCTTAAAATTATCACAGCTCAGGAATAACGCTGGTTTATATGTGCAGAGATAGTACAGGGTACACACAGTAAAACTGCCAAAAATGTGAACACTGTTTGCATTGAGAAAATAAATCTAATTCATTCACTCAAAACATTTATTGAGATGTGTTCACAATGCATTAATTTTTTAAAAATTTTTCTGAAGCAAGGTTTCATGTTTCCCAGGCTAGCCTCAAACTTGCTATGTAGCAAAGGCTACCTTTGAGCCTCTGATTTTCCTGTCTCTATATACTGAGTGCTAGAATTACAAGCATGTAGCATTATCCCTAGTTTTATTTCGTGCTGGGGATGCCAGATATACACTCTACCAACCAAGCTACATCTCCAACCTCTCTTTAATCTTTTTATGACAGAATGTTGCTCGGAAGCCCATGTTATCCTGGAATTCCTTATGTGACTCTAGATGACTTCTTGCTTGTGGTGACTCTTCTGATTCAGCATGTACAATACTGAGATTACAGGTATGAGCTGCTATAACCAATGTCTTCTGTAATTTTGATTCCTGTAATTAATTGTAAAAATTTTAACAATTTTCATACTGACATTTCATGTGCATATAAGGTACTTTGATTTTATTTATTTATTTTATTGATCAGTCTTTATCCCCCTGAATATTTTGGCTTCTTTACTCTAGAAAAATCTTTTAGTTATTGATGCTATGTTTTCAAGTCGAGATTATATGTATTTCTAAGAATGCATTTATAGTTGGCATATTTATAGCATAATTTCCTATGTGATTTTCATCATAAACTCTTATCACAATTCTCCAACATTTGCAAATTGAAAGCAAAATCAGTTTATGAAGTCTTTCTTCCTTTTCTCTAAAATACAGTGAAGTATTTTCCTAAATTTACACATTCAGGTAAATATATATATATATATATATATATATATATATATATATTTGTATTTTATTTGTGTTAGGGGAGCATTATGTGATGAAATTGAGAACAACAAAATTGACTTTCCAATTTAACATATTTCATTGCATACTTACAACATGATGCCTATTGTTTTCTGCTGTATCTGCACACCCAAGTGAAAAGCATAGTAAATGACAAACATGACCCAACTTCTCCAAAGAAATTAAATTCTAAGTTATGAACAATGAACAATTCTGTTGAGATCTCTGGAGAGCCATAGGGAACTCCTGCTTCAAGGACAGGAACTAAAACTAGGAGAGAGACAAAAATCTTCCTGTGTTTCTCCAAACTCTTTTCTAGGATCCAAATAGAACAAGCTGGCCCATAAACAAACCTAAATGGATTCTTAGTGACCAATGAGGTCTGCAGTAGCAATTGTGTGGAGACATTAATTTCTTTTCCTATGTGAAAATGCATTTCTGAAGTCATCCATGGCACGCATAGTCTTTCATGGCACAGGTGCATAGTCAAATAGGCAAAAGAAGCCAATTATGTGAGGATATTGGCAAATTTTATGCTCCTTTGTGGTTCAGTCAGCCAAGCTATGTCTAGCGTCAAACATGAAATGCTGTTTTTGAAAAGAAGTAACATTTCTCAAATGATTTGAAACACCATACTGTAAATACTGATTAAATTCTTCAGTGTATAGATATTTTTCTTTTATATATTTAAAAGAATTTTCTTTTTAATTTGTATTACTGACGCATGTATTTCCCTGGGACAATTACTACTACAGGAGAGAGAGACTTCCATTCAAATCCAGCTTAGGGAACCAGAGAACTTATAGTATTTTTAAAATAAGATTTTAAGTGAGGAGTTACTTACAAGAATAAATAAGTAAGGGTAACTTAGTTAGGGTTTTAATGCTGTGAACAGACACCACAACCAAGGTAAAACCTGTAAGAACATTTCATTGGCTTACAGGTTCAGAGGTTTAGTCCATGATCAACAAATTGGGAGTATGCCCTGGGGCTGGAGAAGGAGCTGAGAGTTCTACATCTTGTTCTGAAGGCAAACAGAAGAAGACTAACTTCCAGGCATGTAGGAGAGGGTCTCAAAGCCCACCCCCACAGTGACACACTTCCTCCAAGAAGGCCACACCTACTCCAACAAGGCCACTCTAACAGAGGCGCTCCCTGGGCCAAGGTACTGCTGTCTTCTGTAGTATATACAGACATTCCACAGAGAAGTCTTCTCTCCTCAGCATGTTTCTCATGCATACAGAGGCCCAGTGTGTCTTATGAATTTCTCATACCTATCAATAACTTTTCACACTATCCTTTTTCCAGTGAAGAAATGTTTCAATCCAGAGGATTTAACCAAAATCTAAATGTGGGATACATATCCATTTCTGAAGTAACTCTTTGATTATCTCTGCCATGTATCTTAAGTAATTTGTGGTGTGTTGTATGAAAAGATTAAATGTGTAAATGAGACACATGTGTCAATATTTCCACAACCAAGCCTGTTGCCTTTTATGAAATATCTTCTTCACTAATCACTTCATGTGTCTTTTATCTTCTGGCCCACATCCACAAGACAGTATGTGATTTTAACAACCACAGTAGTGAATGGTCTGACTTCTTCCAGCAATGAAGTTTCCAGAATTATTTTCAAGCATTGCAGTTAATTTTCTGACATATTTCCATGCACATTGTCAAATAGAATCCATACAGTGAGTTTTCATTTTCTTATCAGTGATGTTTCCTGGAGAAATTGCTTTCAAACATGGCTGCAATCAAAAAGTAGCTCCCATGCAAAGCATCACGTGAGACTTTGATCTTGTCCTCAGTGTGCAAGACTTTTCTCTGTTCTACAGTCCCTCTTTCTGATAGTGTGAGTCGGGATTTTTTAAATGCAAGTGATTACCTTCTTTTGTTCATGAGGCTTCCCCTGGCTTGTGGAAGCTGACAAGTAAATTCTCCAAATAATGTGTCCTGGTTATAAAGATGTGAACATGTCTTTATGATGGTTAAGCACAGATAATCCACCAAGGGGGTATCCATCAGTCATCTGAGATACTAAGGAAAATCTTTGTCTCTTACATTGCTGATATTAAAAATAAAGGGCAATGCTAAAATTGATCAAAGATGGTTTCATCTTAAGTATTCACATCCTCTTATACTATAAACCAGGCAATTAATGTCACTTCAGGGATTGGATTAGGGATGTGGAGGTGATAAATCAATGACAAAAGAAGTGAAGTCTGGTGGGTTTCTTAAAGGAAAAAGAGAAGTATACTCATTCCTAGAGTGATGCAGGAAAACACCCCTCTTTCCTGGATGTGTTCATATACTTTCTGAAGCTTCTGTAGCCATCTGTGGGAACTGGGGACTCCTCTCTCTTCCAACTGACCTGCACTGATGATAACACAATACAAAATGATCCCTGAAACAGAGAACAAGCAGAAAATAGCTCTTCAGAGGGGCTGTGCTCATCACACTGAGATTGACCAGAAAGTGGGACAGTATCACTTTACAAAAATTAATTAGAGAAGCATATCATTCATCTTAAATTGTTTTCAACCACTGATGTTAATAGAATATCATTAAATGGGCATAAAATTACACTATAAATATCATCTCAAAGACAGTTGGGTCTGATAGAATGTGTGTAATTACAAAGTTCAACCATTGAAGAACAAAGAATTTTGAGTTATGAAAGCCGTCTGTTTTTAAATATACGTTGTTAGAACTAGAGAAAATTATTATATTTTAAGTCTATTTTGTCTCCAAAAGTAGATCTACATACAGCTTGATGTTCCTCTTGCATGCTGGCTTCTGTATGTTTCTTAGGTGGCATGGTTTACCGTATTCATTATCCTTAGTACCACAGATTCTTGCCGCACAGTGTGAGCAAATATTTGCTAAATGAAGATACTAACTATGAATCAGGAATCATTTATGACACAAAGAAACAGAGTTTAACAGCTTAACCCTGCATTTCCTTTTCCTCAGAGATGAAATGGATTCTTTTCATCAATTATTACCAGAGTATTACCAGGAACATAAATTTAATATAAAATTTATTCTGTTCATTATCTTTTCGGGGGGAAAAAGTGACATGCTGACTTTATTTTCATTTATTTCCGTAGAAATCTATACTAAAATTTAGTTTTCTTTTTGCAGGCCATAAATCATTTTAGAGTTATTGATATAATGCTCTTAAGTTATAAGTATTCATTAAATCTATAGGTGTGAGTGTGTGTGTGTGTGCATGTGTAACAAGTGCATGTGGGTTCCTGCAGAGATCAGAAGAGCAGTCCAATCCCCTGAAACTGGAGGTACAGACAGTGGTGTCTACAGTATTAATGTTAGAAACCAATCCTGGGCTCTCTGCAAGAACAGTGAAGGCTTTTAACTGCTGAGCCATCTCCAGCCCCAAGTCATGTGTATTTTTAAAGTTTTCATTACACTGGTAAAATGAATCATTCTAATTTTGATTTTATGAAAAGAGCTTGCTTCAAATCTCCTTATGCCTATGTTAATGCTAATATTTTGTATTTGCAGATCAATGCATGGCCACACGGATGACAGTTGGTTTCCCATCTCAACTAGAAAAGCAAAGTCATGAGCTGAAAGCCAGCTATACCTGGATAGTTAGGCCACATTTAAGCAACAATATTGTGCCTGGATGATTCTGGGCACTGATAGGGAAATCTACCCAGGCTCTCTGGACATCCTTCCTTTGTGTTGTCTGAGAATTGGCTGCATTCATCTTTTCTACCAATGTCCCAGTGAGAATTTCACAGAAACTGCCAGATGGCTCATTCTGTGAAAAACTCTGTGCAATGGGGGGAGGGAATGTTGAAATAAGTCCTTGCCAGGAAGAGCCCATTCTCATTATTGTTTTGAGATAATTTTTTATGATCTCAGGAAGAAAATGCAATGTATAGAAATCAGCATTAACAGCATTGTGTGCTCTGGTGTGCTATGTATGAGATTGCTTACTTACAAAGTCACCAAAATTCATAGCAACTTTATTGATTATCATATACATCCAAATGGTGCTACTTTACATATATACAAAAATGCTTGGTTTCATTGACTAGAGAAATGGCTACCAATTAAGAGTTATTGCTCCTTATGGAAAAGGACCATGTAGTAGAGACTGTTTCTATCCTGATGGATAGAAAGAACAGAAAACATTCAGTACTTTCCCTCAGCACTGTCTGCCTTGGTTTTTGAAAAGAAAGAAAGAAAGAAAGAAAGAAAGAAAGAAAGAAAGAAAGAAAGAAAGAAAGAAAGAAAGAAAGGCAGAAAGAAAGAAAGAAAGAAAGAAAGAAAGAAAGAAAGAAAGAAAGAAAGAAAGGAAGAAAGAAAGAACCTCTGCCAGTGGCCTACAGCTCAATTATACCAGACTGATTGGAAAATCAGCCTCAGATATGCCTGCTTTTGCCTTCAAGTACTGAATTTGAAGCCTGCACCATAACAACTAGCTTTTTAAAAAGTCTGGGTTCTAGGCTTGGACTAATACCCTCATGCAAGACAAGTACTCTACAAATTTCCTCTATCTCCCCAGCTCAGATATGAGAGATTTGTAATACAGATTTGCAAAGATAATGATAATTCAGTCTCTTAGGGATAAAAGACAAAGGATAAATTCTGAACTAGCAGTACAGAAAATGCTATTGGTTGTGACATATGCTTTCTAGATTAGAAATAATGTGAATTCATTGAAGAATATTTAAAAGAAATTACAACTATTTAAAAAATAACATGCTGTCTACAGGTGATAGCTAATATATTGAATATGATTGACATTTTATGGCAATATCAGAATAATGTTATCTCTTTAGAAGACTATTAAGCTGTTAGACATTTTTGTAGAGAAATGTCTTCACAGTGATTTGAAATCTCATTAAAAATTTCTTACATTTGGGGCCTAGAGAAATGACTCAGCAGTTAAGTACATGTATTCCGTTTGTAGGCAAAACAGCTCCATTCCCCACACTGATTCTGTGGCTTACGGCCATCTGTAACTCCAGGTCCAGGGGCTTCAATGCATTCTTCTGGCCTCTAGGGTATCTTCATTCATACACACACACACACACACACACACACACAACACACACACAAACACACACACGGGGGGGGGAGAGAGAGAGAGAGAGAGAGAGAGAGAGAGACAGGAAGACAGACACAGACACAGACAGACATACAGAGAGAGATGCACATATACACACATATACACAAACACAGAGAGATAGACAGACAGACACACACACAGAGATGCACACACACACTTAAAAATAACATACTTAAGAAAATACTTTAGAACAAATTTCTTATGTACAGGCTAGATACATCTACCTGGGTGGTAGAAATTCAGGGTCCCTATGGTTCAATTTCCTGGGGCTGCTGGACAATGAGACAAGTTGGTGGTTTACTCACAGAAGCTCAGAGATTAAGTTCTTGTCTCAACAGAGTGGATTTTCTTGTCTGCAAATAGGAGACTACATCGAGACAGTGACCTATATTTTTCATTCTGGTTCTCATTCTCCATCACTACTGAGAGCAGCTCCTCTGCTTGATCTATTCCCAAGGTGGATTTTGATGTTAACCACTGAAAATTCCAGTAGACAGTTGGGAGAAATGAGACAGAGACAGCTGGAGGGGATTAATAACTATAGCTATTGTTGATTAAGGCTGTATTTATTGACTCCGTGTTTTGCTCTCTTGTCCCCTGGAAGCAATCACATTCCCATGTCTCTTTCTGGTATTCCAGCTTTTATGTCTGATGTTCATGGTCTTTTAGGACTACCTAGACAGGTTCTGACACTTCATCTTACTCAAAGGCAGATGCAGTTAAATATGAAAAAAAAATTTTAAATACAGGATTTCAAAACATAATGTATCTGATTTTTCTCCTCTAATGAGCTTTTAGAGATTTTTAAAAAACTAATTTGGTTATAAAAATTTAACTGCACAAATTAAATTTTCCATGCCTATATAATACACACATCTTGAAGGTATACAATATTATTTTATGGCCTTTAGAATTACTCATTCCTTTTTGTCTTACATGACTGAGTATTCGCCTGCATGTATATATGTAGTACTTGTGGCAGCCAGAAAAGGGCATTAGATAACCTAGAACCAGAGTTACAGATGGTTGTGAACCTCTATGTAAGTACTGGGAACAGAACCTCTTGCAAAATCATCAAGTGCTCCCAACCACTGAGCTGTCTTCTGTCCCTTTGTGGTGTCACTTACACACACACCATACACACAAACACACACAACACACACATACACATACATACACACACATACACACCATAGACACACACACCATACATACAAAAACACATATCACACACACAAACAAACACACATACACACACACACCACTACCACCACCACCACCACCACCACCACCTACATTTTAGTACAAATGGCTGCCTCTTTACAGGATAAATAGCAAGAAGTTCTGTGATTTGTTCATTGATTTTTTAGAAAACATTCTGATTGCTGAAGACTATGGTTTGCTTTTCCAAACACCCATGATGGACATGTTAGTGAGGTATGCTCGCTTCAATTTATTTCCTAATACCTGTATGATTTTTCAAAAGCCAACATGCAAACTTCAAATATTTGCTATTTGATGCTTAAAGGCAGTATTTCTCTTTGTCTGACTAAGGACCTTTCAGAATAATTTTTGGATTTCTTTATTCCTTATGTGTGTGTATACATGTGTCTGTGTGCATGTGTGTGTGTGTGTACATGTGCATTTGTGTGTACATGTGTGTATATACTTGCAAGCATATGTACTATGTGGGTACAGATGCCCATGGAAGTCAGAATAGGTTAGGGTTGTGAAACCTTGTGTGGAGCCTGGGAACTGAACACAGGTCCTCCACAATGACAGTGAGTGCTTCTAACCACTGAGCCATCTCTCTAGGCCATTAATCAATTCTTTTTTTTTTTATTTTTGCATTTAACATTTACGTGTCATGTGAAATATTTTATGAAGTTTTTCAATTCAGACATAGAAATTCTTTGGTAATGGCTTTCACCAACACTTAACAGCTAATCTTAAAACTACTGTGGCACATGGATTCCAAAACTACATCTCCATAATATTTTAGTTTCATAACTTATACTGCTTGTTGCTTAATTTTTCTACACATGCAGGACTACTCTAGATAAGTCATAATAATTGAATTTTACATAACTACAATACAGTTAAAAGAAATCCTCAAATAGTTTCAAGCTTTTACAACTGTTAAATTTGCTTTGGATGCCATGATAGGGAATATTTTCATTATGTTTAACATGCATTTACAAAGAATATGCATTCTGAGTTGTTAGCTACATTTTCTAAAAATATTAATTATGTCAAGCACGGTAATTGCAAGTCTCCCACACTTAATGTTTTTGCATCTCTGCTATGTCAGTGACTAAAATAGGTGCTTTAAAGACTTCAGCTGTAATTACATATTTTCCTCTTTCTCATTGCACTCTGTCCTTTATTGCTGTAAGAAATTTAATGATATATTATCAAGTGCTTATGATTTAGGGATGTTGTTTTCTTCAACTGATTCTTTTTCCAAAACCGTACTGGGTAGAAAGGAATCTCATCATCACCATGATAGTGAATATACACCCTCCTCCAAATTATTTGCTTTTAGTCTGCATGGATTTAGTAATGGTTAGTTTACGTATGTTTTGTACATGAGAACAATCTTTTCATGGGCTTTGCTGCCATCTGTGACCATATTTGCTGATGTATCGGTTCAGACATATTCCTATTATCTTATTAGGATATCTGTATCATTATACCTAAGAATATTTGAATATGCTAATATGCAGATTCATTCTTGCATATGTATTCTACAGGATTTTAGCCTCTATAATGCCCTTCCCTTCCTTCTTACTGCTGCAAGTTTCCAATTTGAAAGTCTTATTAATACAATTATTATAATTCCAGTCTTTGTATGTTATCAAAAGAAGTTTAAAATGCCTAACCTGAAGCCATGATTGTTAACGTGATTCCTCTAACACACTTTTTTTTTTTTATCTGTATTTAAGTCAGTATGTAGCATTTGGGTAAATTTAAGGTTTGTGCTCGGAAATTAACTCCCTCTTTTGTTTTTATATTTGCAAGTGCTCTGTCTCTGTCTTCCTCCCTCTCTCCTCCCTCTCTTCCCCTTCCCTTCCCGTTTTCCCTCCCTCCATTCCTCCTCCCATCCTTCCTTGTGCCTCATCTCTATGTGCACACCTTCAGGACAGAGGACAGTTTATAGGACCTGACTTCTCTCCTTCCACCGTGTGGCTCCCAGAACTAACTCAAGCCTTTGTTCACTCCTTGCCCTAAATCCTTGTTCTTATTCTTGGTTTTAAATTTGCTTTTAGGTTGAATATGGTGAGGCACAGTCATTTGGATTTCTGTGAGTTCAAAACCAGACTGGTTTACATAGCAAATTCTGGAATAGCTAGAGCTACATAGTGAGACTTTGTCTCAAAAACAAAATTCTGTTTTTGCTGTTCTATGTCCTTTGTCTGTCATGCACATAGTTTAGAACTAAGCTAGTATAGGAAGTTAAATTATGTCATGAAAATAAGCTGTGATTTTTAAAGGAATGTCAATGAATCTGTGGAATACTGTGGATAGAAACTGCATTTTAAAAATAACTAGGCTTTTGAAAACTAAGCCTGAGTTTCTCTCTCTCTTAATTTAGATCTTAATTTCTGTATGCATTCCCTTGAAATATTGAGTACACTAGCCTTTGATGTTTGTTTAATACTGCAAATGCTATTTTTTCATTTAATTTTACTTTCAGTCTTCTGTCACTAGGTATGTAAACACATGTTCCTGATGTGTTTATCCTTTCTAGACAATGAGATAATTTAATTTACTTATTTTAATGTCATTTTAAAATTAATGATCTTTTATTTTTCATTTGTTTCTTATGTGTATATGTATGTGCATGTGCACATATGTGTGTATGTGAATATCCACACATTTGTGTGTGTGCCTGCATGTTTGTGTGCATGTATGTGTGCACATGTGATGTATATGTTCACATGTGCACACATTTGTGTGTGCGTGTGTGTGTCTGTGTGTGTGTGTGTGTGTGATGTCAAGTACTCAGAGATCAGAAAACAACTTAGGAGAGTCAGGTCTCTTTTTCCATTACTTTTGTCTTAGAGATTAAACTCAGGTAGGTCATCAGGCTTGGTAGCAAGTACCTTTATCTATTTAGTGAACCATTTGATAACCCATAATTGAAGACATTTTTAAATACTTACTCTCACTTTGTCATGCTTAAAACATTACAGATGACCTATAGGATCAGTGTGGTAAGCCATTGCTTTCAAGGAAATAAAAGTTCACAGAATATAGGGACTTTGACTGTGTCTAAACTAGATAGTGCTTAATTTGTAGCCCATCAGTGAGATGTGAGCATAAATATAGACCAAGTCCATGTAATTACAGACTATGACTACATAATCTAATCTAAACACATAGAGATTATGATCGCTTTGATTATCAACTTAATTAGATATGGTGATAGGACAGCATTGGTGAGACACATTTTCTGGTAGGTATGAGGAGGAGAGGATTAACTAAGGAGGAAGACCCTCCATGAAGGCACCAGGCCTTCAGTTAGGTACTCAGATAGACTAAAAGAGGCACAATAGAAAGACTGTGATTCTTTCTACACTCGCTGGGCTCCATCCACATGGTGAACTGTTCTGTTCAGCATGTCCTCCTCACCATGATTAGACTGACTCTGAAATTCTGGAGCATACTAAACTTTCCCACTCCTTAATTTCCTTTCTTCAGGTATTTTTGTCACAGAGAGAAGAAAAGTTAACTAACACACATATGTTTGTGTAATGCTCAAAACAAAGAGGATCTTTTGTTTCCCTCAAAAAATATTCTCCCACATGTAGTACCTAATGCTGCCTGATGCCAATGGCTTCCAAGCTTCTATGAAAACTATTCAGCTTCTTTTCAAAGAAGGAAACCAAACCAGGTCATTTTAAACAACATCTCAGGACCTTCTGGCTTTTCCTTGGAACTGATTTTCTGCATTTTACCTACAGAGACATTTACTGTTGAGAACCAGAGGCAGCTTAGTTTAGTTGTATGCATAGCATATAGCACAAGGAACTGAGGACACAGAATTTCTACCCACTATGTACATCTAAGAGAACAGAGCTAAGTTGGCCATGCTAGTTTCATAAGCCATCAGTTGAGTTCTTATACAGTGTCGTGTGTGTGTGTGTGTGTATGTGTGTGTGTGTGTGTGTGCGCGCGCGCGCGCGCGTTCATGTGGTTTTGTGAGAGGCCAGACAGGATTTTTTAATGAAGCTGAAGTTCACTGATTTAGCTGGGACACAGACCAGTGACACATGTTGGGGGGGGGCAGGGAGAGGTGTCCCAGCCTGCACCTCCCCAATGCTGAAAAACAATACTCCATCACATCCTGATTTTTACCTGGGTCTGAACTCTGGTCTTTATATTTCCCAGCTGAGCCCTCTCCCTCAGAGTTTCAGTGAATCTTTTTCTACATATCTCAGATGTATCTCCAATAGACTAATTTTTAAAATGGTTAAACAATCTCCTTTGTTGTGTGCTTCAGATAAATCATGCATGCCTCTACCTGTCAAATTTACCCAACCATCAAAAGAACATTTAACTGCACATGCAACATTCGAATCTCTTTGCTTTGTCATGGTTTTATCTATCTTCTCTATGTATGTTTAAGCCTTATTTAAGTATAGCTGGGTTGCAGTGTAGATGGGTATGGTTGTCAAGCTGGGTGAGCCAAAGTGTGTGTATTTAATTAATAGTGAACAGTAAATAAATAGTATGGGCAATGGTCTGTATTGATCATTTTTAATGCTTAAGCATTATCTTATCAGTTAACTTGTCAGTTACTCACAGGGAAAGTGTTTTTTTTTTTCCATTTAAAAATAGCATGATTTCAAACTTACATGGATAGTAAAGAGGGTGGCTTTAACTGGGAGGAGATGGGAGAAATATTGTGAATATTATCAAAACATGTATCAAATTATCAAAAAACTAATGAGAAGCTCAACATGTGAGAACAGAAAGCAAACGACCTGTTTCATTTTAAATGTTGTATGTTCCATTTTGATTCTTTAAAAAAGACATTAATTTACGTATGTGTGGTTGTCTGTGTCTATGTGAATATAAACTATGTGTGAATGGGTGCTCATAGAGCCCAGGAGAGGGTGTCAGATATGCTGGAGGTGGAGGTGCCCAGTGTGGATGTTGGGAACTAAACTTATGTAAGACCTCAAGTAAACAGAGAGCCATCTCTCCAGTCCCTTCCATTTGTGTGTGCATGTGTGTGAGTGTGTACATGTGTATGTATGCATGAATGTGTCTGTCTCTGTGTGTTTGAGTGTAAGTGTGCATGTGTGTCTATGGATATGTGTGTGTTTGCTTGTTTATTTGAGTACTGTGTATGAACAGTACTATAGACGTCAGAAAAGGGCATAGGATACCCTGGATCTGGAGGTACAGATATCTAAGGACCATCAAGAAGATCTTGGGAACTGAGCCAGGATCATCTGCAAGAGCAACAAGTGCTCTTAGCTGCTGAGCCAACTCTCCAGCCTCATTCAAGATTTATTCCACAAATAAAGTAGATTTTTCTCTTATTTTGTTATTTTCCTCTTTAGCTCTGTATATTTTGTGCAGAAAAGTGTATCATTTCTTAAAGCACCCTACTCACCCATAAAATTACTTAGATAATATCTTAACTATTTGCCTTTTCTGTCTTCCTTGTTTCCTTTTCTATTTTTGGTGTTGATTAAATAACCATTTATCTATTTTCCTAATATATCCTTTCTATGAAAATTATCCCATAAAACACGACTGTTATGTGTCAGATATTGGTAAATATTGTGGCTAATTGATGTAACACTGCCTTCATAATTTCATTCAGACTAAAATGTTCTTATTTATATCTGCATAATTCACTAATTTTCCATGCAGATCTAATTGCAATCCTAGATACACTTTGATATAATGTCAATTTATGCATAGCACGGAGAAACAATGCATTTGAGTTATGAATCATAGGAGGGCTAGTATGCATTACTTTAGGAATATTTTTAGTTAATAGATATTATAAATGCAGAAATCCATTATTACATTGCAATGTCAATCTGTCAATAATAGAAAAATCACATTCTTCTCTTAAGCACACACATGCCTCTCCATTCTGGACCATCCATTTACTTACAGTCTTTATCATATTCTCAATTATATGTTTTTCCTAAGAGATTGATGATAGAATATTTGAAAGATCCAAATGAAGTAGGCAATGAGGTGATCTAGAATCATCTAAGATACAAATATCTGGGTGTATCCATGAAAGCATCTAAACAAAAATAAATCCAGTAAAACCAACCAACCAACCAACAACAAATAAACAAACCCACAGGACTTGTAAGTAGCATCATGAAGTGAGTGGCGTCCTCTTTTGAATAAAATGGAGAAAGCAAGCTGAGCTCCGACATTCATTCCCCTCTTTCCTGACTGCATGTAATGTGAATAGCCGCTCCAAAGCTCTGTGTTCATGCCTCCACACCCTTAATGGACAGGGCTGCCCAGCTGTGAGCTGAAGTCATAGCCATGTGTTTTGTCACAGAATGAGATAAATAACAAATATCAATTGCTTCCTTCCTTCCTTCCTTCCTTCCTTCCTTCCTTCCTTCCTTCCTTCCTTCCTTCCTTCCTTCCTTCCTTCTTTCTTTCTTTCTTTCTTTCTTTCTTTCTTTCTTTCCTTCTTTCTTTCTTTTACCTTCATTGGAGTTGAATCTAGGGCTACACAATCACGAACAAGCAGTAAACCATTGGGCCACAGCTCTATTCTCTTTCCTTTGCTTTTCCATTTTTCAACTCATTTGTCCAGGTTAGCCTTCAACTTACTCTGTAGAAGGCCATGAACTCACAGTCCTCCTGCTTCAGTTTCCAGGGTAGCCACCAAATCTTGCTGAAAAGAACAATTTGAGAGAAAGAGAAAGGGGGAGAGAAGGAGGGGTGAGGAAGGGGGAGGGAGGGAGAGAGAGGGGAAGAGAATAGAAATTTAACTTACTTAATAAATACATGGAATCAATTGTTAAATCTTGTACAGATATAATTTTAAATTTGTCCACCACATATTTTTTGCATTGATGCATTTTAAAGTATTAAAAACCAAGAAAGAAAGAGGGTCCATAATCCATTCATTTCTTTAATTTTTGTCTTGATATCCAGAGTCAGATAAGAAAAGCACAAAAAACCCACAAACAAACAAAACAAAAAAAAACATATTTAAAGGGCTTTATAGCTCAAATGTAATTCAGGGCCGGAAAGATGGCTGAATAAGTAAAGGTGCTTGTAGCTCAAGCCTGGTGATTTGAAATTAGCCCTGGAACCAAAGTAAAGGTAGAGATAAACAATACAGAAGTTCTTATGACTTTCAAACATGTGCAATGGTACATGCTCATACCTGCACATTGTACACACACATACAATAATACCTTTTTGAAAATTTGATTATGGAGGCTAGAAACAGCTCAGCAGCTAAGATTTCTTGCTGCTCTTCCAGAGGATTAGGGTTTCAGTTACAGGCACTAAGGCTGGATAGTACACACTGCATTAAAAACAGGCTCCAGAGTCATATGATAATCTCTTCTGAACTTTGTGGTCACTGCATTCACATGTACATACCCATTGCAGGCAGACACACACACTCACAAATAAATAAATAAAACAATAAATCATTTTAAATGTATTTACAGATACCCCCATCCTCATTTAACCAATGAAACCCAAGTGCAATATTTTGGACAAGTACAATTTGTTCTACAGAATAATAGGAACTCTGACCATAGAATATTGACAATTAGAAATTAGAATACTTTGTATACACAAATTTATGTGACATTAAGAAAGAAAAGTGCTGTTGGACACTTTAACGTTATATAAAAGCAAATTAGAGATCTACACTCATGAATCAAGCCATCAATAACTCCAGTTCTTGGGGATCCTATGCTGTCTTTTGACCTCTGAAGGCATCATACATGTACTTGGTGCACATACATATATACAGGCAAGTTACTCAAATATATAAAATAGAAGTAAATAATGAAAGATAATGGCTGTCATGTTCAAAGTGAACAACTGACGTTACAAGCTTTAAAACCCCTAGGTTGCCTGTTATAACTCGTATTGTTGCCAAGTTATAGCTACATGGTACTTAAGACAAAAACAAATGGAAAATGAGGAGAACACGAATAGTTCAGAATGAGGGCCAGACAGAATATATATGTGAGTATATCAGTTTTTCTACAGTTAAATGAAGCAAAATGGGGCTCTTTAGTAAAAAGTTCTGAATATTCAACGATCCAATAGAAAAAGTGAACTATGTGTGATGGTGTATATTGACAGGATCTAGAATCACCTGTGAAGTCTTGGCATGCCTGTCATGGATTTTCTTGATTAGATGAATTGTGGTGAGGCTATCCACCCATCCTATGAGCTGCAGTCTGTACTTCGTAAAAAGACACAAGTGAGCTGAGAAGCAACATTCATCTTTCTCTGGTTCCCGACTGAGATACGATGTGACCAGCTACTATCACTATGTCTCCCCACCATGATGGACTATGTTTTCAAACCAGGAACATTTGACTCACATTTTGTTTCAGCAACATGCAAGACTACCATCTCTCTGTTCAATAACTTTGTTATTCTTCACGGATAAGGATACATCATTGTCTCTCCCTCTCTGACTTAAAGTCACAATGATTATTTACTAAAGTCTACAAAATATCTTTACCACTTGAATATTTCATTCCTCTCACCCCCTACCAGGTTCATCTCTTCCTTCTTTTCTATCTCTGTCTTCCTTCTCTTGGGGGTTGGGGTAGTGAATTGGTGTGGGAAGCAGGATCTAGAAACAGAAATCTCCAGGCTTTGCAGATAGATACATTGACTACTGCTGGTGGGTTGGTGTAGGAGCAGCAAATTCTGCCTCATCACATCAGCTGGTTCCATTAATTCACCGTGATGAATCAGAGCTGCTAAATGCAGAATCCTATCATTTGTGCTTCCAGGCAATCCCCTTCTGACTCACCCTGTTTTCAAAGTTGTGGTTATGGTTTCCGACAGATTAATGGTGCCATGCCTCCCACCTGGGGCACTCTTTGAAACCCTCTATTTTCATTGACTCGTTCAAAACAATTTCTTCCTTTCATCTCTCCTGTTTGAAAAAAAATCACTGAGGAAAAAATATTCTCTGAAACATTTAGGACTTTAAAAACTCTTACTTCAGAATATGTGCAAATAATAATTTGAAAAACAGGAACAAAAGTTAACTGCTTCCCCTCTTTTAAATTTTGTATGTAGGAATAAATAAATTCCATAGGAAGCAAGAACAGAGTTGAAGACTGGGATAATTTCATGCAAATGATATAAAATGTATAAAACTAAGACTGGGAATTTAATTACTAGGATTAATGTCATTTCAATATACACTTGCTTTTGATCGAATAACAAATAAAAAGTAATGATGGACACCAGTTAATCCCGAAACTGTCCTTTAAAACTTAGCCCATGTTGAGAGAGGTGTTTATTCCTGCTGAGATTAGATATCCCAAGGTGGGGTGGTACTGGAGGGCTTCTCCTTCTCTGAGGAGAGGGGGAAGGTAATGGAGGAGAGACTTGTGGGGTTTAGGAATGGGAAGAGAGGAGGAAAGGTGGCTGCAAGTGAGATGTAATATGAATAAAAAATAAATTATGAAAAAATAGTCCACTGTTAAGTATTATGCGTTTCTCATATGTACTTCTAGGGATTTGCTGACTATACTGAGGAGAAAATATAAATATAAATGTCTATATACTGTTTTATGATACAGTTCTTACAATCTCTCTATTGTATGCATCTGTAAAGTATCTCTTCCATTTATCTTCTCTACTGCTGTGATGAAACAGTGTCCAAAACCAACTCATGGAAGGAAAAGATTTGTTTGGTTTGCAGCTTACAGTCCATCATCCACAAAATTCAGGGCAGGACCTCAAGGCAGGAACCAGGAGACAAGAACCAAACAGAACACATCTTCCTGGCTTGTTCCTCATGTCTTGCTAGAGCTTTCTCTATACAACCCATGGATGATGCCAAGTATATTGGGCTAGAGCTACATCAATCATGAGCAGAGAAAATGACCCACAGATCCATAAGAAAATTTGATAGAAATAATTCTTTCATTAGGTTTCTTTTTGTCCGTTGACTTTTGTGTCAAGTTGACAAAATCCAATGAGGACCAGATCATTATTTTCCTATACAATTATCCTTACTTGATAATAGCTCACACATTGTAATGATTTAAATGAGAAAGTTCACAATAAACTCAGATATTTGAATATGTAGTCCAGAGTTGGTGGCACTACATGGGTAGGTATGGGTGTAGATTTCTAGGTGACATATGTCACTGTAAGAGTGTGAGAGTTCTTAAACATGCATTCTCAGTGTGTGCTTTTCACTCTTTTGCAGTGCTTTTGGTTCAAGATATGATCTCTCTTACTGCTCTACTGCTGGTGGCCAGGCCAGCAGGGTCAGGTACTGAAGTGGGAAGGAGCATCAGGTGAAGACAGAAGGCTGATGACCTCGGGCCTTATAACCCTCTCTTACTGTTCTGGGGGCCAGAAGCTGGTGGCCTTTGGCAGTTTAACTTTCTCTTGCTATTCTGCAGCTAAAAGCTGCAGAGGTTTTTTTGTTTGTTTGTTTGTTTATAAATTAACTCCTGCTGGTAGCAGCAAGGGATTAAGATAAGATAATAAGTTAGTTGCTTAGGCTGTTTTCTCTTTGACTTTTGGGCCCCTCAGACTCTTGGGCTTAGAATTTGATAATTCTTTGTGAGCTTGAGAGAAAGGAAAAGGAAAAGAGTCAGGCACACAGGAAAAAAAAACACTCATTCGCAATGGATGAAGCAGAGAAAAGAAACTGGAACAAACCTTTATTTCTGTTCTCAGTATTTATACTTTCCCTAAAAATTACCACATACAACAATCAGGTAGAACTGTTACAACAGAACAATTGATTACATGATTTTTAAAACACTCTCACATTCCATAAGTTTATAGTAAATTTAAAGCAACCAATCATTCATGTCATAAGGTTTTAAGGAATCACAACAGAAATGTTCATGTCTTTCTATTAAGACTAGAATCTGACTAGCCATCCATTACCTGTTGCTAGCCCTGTAAATTCATTGTAAGTTTAAAGCAATATTTTTTTGTGTCACAAGTTAGCAAAGTTTTGTCAAGAGACAAAGCATCTGCTTTGTTTCTCATTATTTTAAATCTTGTATAGATAGACTATTCAATCATTTATTTTCTGTCTTTTCACCTATAATAAACACTCATTCCCAGTATATGACTTTTAGTTATCAAATAGTGGCCTTGTTCCTAACCTAGAAGGAATGTTTTCCTTGATCATAATTTGTTTCAAACCTGCGTTGTTGTTTTTCTTAATACAATTGGCCTGTGACACATGGAGGTTAACAGAGATCTTTTTGCAGCTTTTATTCTATAGAGGCCTTGAAATTACTTGCAACAATTTAGGAATTCTATAAGATTGTCACCAGAAATAGTGAAATCCTTAATTCATTTATACAGCATTACTACATGAAAGTACATCTTCATATTGATTCTGCAGGAATGCTTCCCAATAGGGTGAGTTAACGCCCAGGAATCATTAGGCTACATAATAATGACAGGGAATGGATATCAACAGCAAGAAACAAGCCTGGGATGAAGTTTCTTGGGACCTGGCCTCTCAGAGCACACCCATCACAGCCATGCAAATGGTGAGCCATCTCTACCAAACTCATTTGCATGCCTTAGCTTCTGACACGCTATCACCATGTCTAAATGCTGCCACATTTCCCCACCTTGATGGGAATGAGCTTTTATCATTCTGGAAACATAAGCTCAAAATAAACCCTTCCTTCTATAAGTTGCTTTGCCCTATGGCATTTTATCACAGTAATAGAAAAGTAGCGGATAGATATATTAAGAGAGATCTAAGTAGTTTGCTATGTTTTCATTAACAATGCCATGGTGAAGATAACTTATCTAGAGTCATATTGTTGTAGGTGATTTTAATGTCTGTAAAATGTCATGGTAAATGAATATTGAGGCTTTAAAAAACTGACTATTTGGACAAAGAGCAGTCTATGGAATAGGAAAAATTTTTACCAACTATACATCCAGTAGAGGGTTAATATACAAAATATAAAAAGAACTCAAAACATTACATGTCAAGAAAACAAATAAAACAATTAAAAATGGGGTATAGATGTAAACAGAGAATTCTCAAAATAAGAAACGCCAGAGAAACACTTAAATAAATGTTCAACATTTGCAAATCAAACCTACTTTGAGATTTCATCTTATAACCACCAAAATGACTAAGATTATTAAAACAAGTTACAGATCATGACGGCAAGGATATAGATTAAGATGAGCACTCATCCATCACTGCTGGGAGTGCAAACTTGTACAGCCACTATGGAAATAATTGTAGAGGTCCTCAGGAAGATTGGAACAAATCTACCTCAAGATCCATCTATGTCACCCTTGGGCATGTACCCAAAGGATGCTTCATCCTACCACTGAGATTTTTGCTCAACCTTATCCATTGCTGCTCTATTCATAATAGTCAGAAATTGAAAACCACCTATATGTTCCAGAATAAATTAAGAAAATGTGGTGCATTTACACAATGGAGTTTTACTCATCTGCTTAAACAATAAAATTCTCAGGTAAATGAACGGAACAAGAAAAAAAAAAGAATCATCCCAAGTGAGTTATTCCACACCTAGACAGACAAATGATATGTAATCACTTATATGTGGTTACGAGATATTAAAGCAATGATAACCAAGCAACAGTCTGGAGAAGCACAGAAATTAGGTATAGAGTAAGGGACTAAAGAGGACAGATAGATCTTGTTAGGAAATAGAAATAAAGTAGATAGTTATGAATGGATGTGGGGCTGGAACAGGAGGATAAAATGGGGAAGGAAGATGATGAGGGAGATGAGAGAGGGAATATGGAGGGACAGCTAAAATAAAGGATCATTTGAGGTAGCACAGAAACATAATACAGTTAAAACACACACACACAGACATACACACACACAAATGTATACATATATATATATATATATATATATATATATATATATGAATGAATGAAGGTGATCTGAGTGAAATTGCCAAATAATGGAAAAGACAAAGCCCCAATTGGACATAATCTTGTCATCAAATGAAGCTAACAGAACTAGGAGCTTACATCTAATTGAGCTGTTAGTCAACAGTGTCGTCTGGGAATTCCCAAACAACAAAGGATGCTGTCAAGACTAAAGACTGCTCTCCCCAAACTGATACCAAATCCAGATTGGTCAAGACAACACCTACGGAACTCATTGAACAAGGAAAAGTTGATCTAGTGCCTGCATGGAGCCTTCACCCCTACATTCTAGCATCTTTGGTATAGAACGTATTCTGATCATTACCAACAGAAAAACAGAAACATTAATCCAGCCACAAATCCTCTGATCCTCTCTGCAATATATTGTAGGGCAATGGTAGCACAAAGGTTATAGGAGAAAACAAAGAGTATATGACTTGATTTAAGGTCCACTTATGAGACAGAATCCTTAACTGACACTGCGTGGGTGACAAATAACCAGAGGCTGTTCTTCTATAGGAGCATAGCAACAAAATGACTTAATGACATTCTGCTGTACTCATAGATCAGCGCATTCTCAGTCATCACCAGAGAAGCTTCTTTCTGCATCAGATGACAACGAAAACAGAGACTCACATCCAGACAATACGCAGAGATATGAAAGACCCCATAAAGTCATCCCTAAATGGGATATCTCCATCAAATCTTAAAGGGTTCAGGGAACCCTGCAGTAGAGGAGTCAGATGGTAAGAGCCAGAGATGGAGGATACTAAGGAAACAAGGCCCTGTAAATCAACATGATCAAAGCACGAATGAACTCACAGATACTGAGATACTGTGCACAGGTCGAGTACAGGCCTTTACCAGGTCCTTTATGTATTTGTGTATATATCATGGCTTCCAGTTCAGTGCTTTTATGTGATCCCTGAATATATTCTCTGTTTTTTCATGCCTTCTCTTGGACTCCTTTTTCTTCTGTTGGTTTGTTTCTTTGTTTTTGTTCAATTCTGATGTTATTATTTTATTTTATATTATTTTATTTTATATTTTATTATTATCCACTAGAAGACTGTTTGCTTGCTAATGAGAAAAAAAAATGAGTGGATCCTGATGGGAATGGATGTGGTTAGAAGCTGACGTGAATAGAGGGAGAGGATACCATATTCAGAATACATTATGTAAGAAAAATACTTTATTTCAATAAAATAAAAAAATTTCATAAAAATAACAACTAAAGTTAGAAGAAAAAAGCATCAAGACTGGTATAGTATATCAATTGCATAATATAATATATTACTATAAATCTATTTCAACTTACACTTCAAATTACAAATGAGAGTCTGGAAAATGTTTTTGAAACAGAATCATGCAAATAGCACTGTGTGCTATGTTCACAGTTCCAACAGAGCAAAAGTAAAAGCAGTTCCATGTGTCATATGTTGGTTATGAGGTGTAGGGTGTGGGGTACAGGGTGTGGGGTACAAGGTGTGGAGTGTGAAGTGTGGAGTCACAGGTGGTGAGTACAGGCAGAGACTAGTGAGAGGTCAATGTTAAACCAACTCTCTTATAATTTTGAGACAGGATCTCTAACCCTACTGGAAGCTCAGCTTTGGGTAAACTGGCAGGCCAATGAGTTCTTGGGAACTGCCTATTTCTGCCACCTAAATGTTGAGGTGACAGATTCATGCAGCTATGCTTGGCTTTTGTGTGTGTGTTCTGGGGTCTGAGCTCAGGTTCTTGTTCTTACAGTTCAAGTAAAAATAGCCATAAAACCATCTCCCTGTTCCCCAGAGTAATTCCCACATTCTTCCAAAGCTGTCTATTAATTATCAAAGTAATATATTAATTAGAATCAGAGTCCTACATGAAACAAATAGATTTTGCATTTGACCTTGAGAATTGCTTTCTTCTTAGTGTGCTACCTAATAAGCTATCATCTATGAAATTTTGGATGATTCTTTTTGAAAAGCTTGGGTCTTATTTTACATTTTCTCCCTTCTGTCTCTCTTTATGCTTCTACTTTTAAATCTTCACCTTTTGCCTAATTATTTTTGAAATATTAGTTAACTGTGAAAAGTCAAATGCTGATGCTGAAGGACCAGAAAGAAGGAGAGACTGTGCTGAGAATGCCAACCTATCATAAGGCTAGCAACAGATATCATTTAGAAAGATATCATCCCCATAGAACAGACTCACTGTTAGGATATTTTTGATGAAGTTAATTATACCCTATAGATTAAAATTTTTGACGTATGATATTGCTTGATTAATTAACCTTAACCTATTCAATGTTATGCACTAAATAAAATAGGAAATAGGAAACATGACAGCAAAATTATTAGAATAAATACATCCTACAAAGGGATAGAATTTATATACACAGACACTTATCAAATAAATATAAGAAAAATTATGAGGAAATGCTGAGAAAAATTTTTAAATTAATGAAACTGAGATATCTAGTCACATGTAGAGTCTCATGAACAAATCCTAAGTGTAATTTTATACAATGTACACATGGAAACAGGAAAATGCAGAAAGTCCTGAAAATTGCTAAAGGTATGGAACTTCCAACATGTGACACAGATGTTGGTAATCCAAATATTGCAATGTGTATGAAATTTAGAAATATGAATACAAGATCTGTTCATTAGTGATCAACCTGCCCTGCAAGCATGAGGAACCAAGTTCAGATTCCCTAAGTCACATAAAAGTCTAGCATGGTCACCTATTTCTGTAATTCCAGCACTGGAAGGAATCCTTAGAGCTTACTGGCCAGCCAGTCTAGAAAATCTGTACATCTGGATTATATGACAGGCTCTTTCTCAAAGGATAAGGCAGAGAACAATAGTGAAAGACAGCTGATGTCAACCTTTGCCAACCACATACATCCCCCACCCCATTACATGCAATTTCACTTGCACACACATTATGCACACAAAATATATATGAATAATATAGATACCAATGCATACAAGGGGTTCTCAAATGCCATTAATTCTCAGGGAGTCCTATGAACTCACCTGTAATCCTTTTTCCTGAGCAATAGTTCTCATAATATCCAAAGATTTAATGCAAGATATCAGAGGTCAAGAGGGAGCACAGTCCCAAGTGTAAATCACAGCAATGACCAACATGGCAAGAGATACCCAAGGGTACAAAGTCACACTTATGTTTTAGGGCAACCAACAACTGGTTAATTGGACATAATGCCCACTCAATACAAAAACAACTATGTCTGCTAGTGAAAACTTAGGCAATAACCCATGGCTGGTGAGGTCATAGACTCTAGAGGAGAACCTGTTACTACCATTTTCCTAAACCATCATTAGCCTCCAAAGCATTCTAAATACTTGTCTTTAAATACTTGTCTTTATAACTACAGATAAGTGTAGCTCTCACCCCTCATCAAATAAGTTACTTTTTGCAGCAAATGGAGACCATTAGAAAAACAACTGCTCAAAACAAAACAAAAAAATGATCTTGGGATGCCCATCTCCACTTGAGCATCCAGTACTTGAGCTAGAGTACACGATGATTGTGGGCCTCAAAACACAGGTGCTAGGTGAGGACAGAACCAGGTTACACAGCAAGTGCTCTTAACTACTGAGCTGTCTCTCCAGTCTCTTTACCTACCTTTTTCCAGTGTACATCTTATACTTGGATATCCTTCTGCATGTTTCTCACAGTCTTTGAACTCTATTTATTAACTTACTGAGTTCCAATGCACATGAGCCTCTGCCTCTATTCCCAGCTTCTATTGTAATAAATGTGATGTTTATTCTTTGAACAACAAGTTATGCAGATCTAAGTCCAGAGAATTTTCTGAGCAAAGTTTTAAGCATCATTGTTCAAAGACAGATAGAGCTATAGAATCCTTTCCATGGAGAATAATTTGTATATACCTAATGTAATGAGTTTTAATTTGTAGGTTTCAGTGTTACAAAGCACAGTGGATATTCAAGATATTGCCTTGATTCATGTCCTTTGTCCTTCTCACTCCATTGTCTGATGAACTCACAAAATTATACACCTGAAGTTGACCGTGAGGTTGAAGAGATGGCTCAGTCAGTACAGTGCCTGCCTTATAAGCATGAAGACCTAGGTTCCATCATTGAGTCTACAGAAAACAAAGCAAATTAAAACAAAATGGATAAACCATGAGGAAGTCATGCCACTGCCTATAATTCCTCCATCAGGGAAGCAGAGACAAAGATCCTTGGAGCAAGTCAGCCAGCTAATTCTAGTCAGAATTGGTGGATTCCACAACTGACAAGATTTTCTTCTTCACTAAATAAAGTGGAAAATGATTAAGATAGACACATGATATCAATCAGTCAACCATATCTATGTTCAAATAAATGACTACTTAAAAACATACATGCACAGTCTTCACACACATATACAATGCTGGACATCATGGCATCCACTGAACATCTCAGCATCTCAGAGGTATATATAGGTGTATCCCTGAGGTTTACTGCGCATTCAGCATAGCCTACTTGGTGAGTTGCAAGTCAGTGAGACCCTGTCTCAAATACTATAGACAATGTCTATGAAATGACACTGAATGTTATGTAATATCCTCTACACACCCATGCTCATACATGTGCATACATCTGTACACACATACGCACATACACACATACATATGCATGCACACACACAAAATGAGAGAGAGATTAAGAGAGAGAGATTGAGAGAGAGAGGGATTGAGAGAGAGAGAGAGAGAGAGAGAGAGAGAGAGAGAGAGAGAGAGAGACTTGCTTCTTATGTTTCCGAAGGATTTTCTTTTAGTATTTATTACTGTCTCTGATGGCATGTATGTCTGCATAGCAGAAAAGATTCAGAATTCCTGATGGATCTGTGATTTTACATAAGTAATTTCCAAGAGTCCTCTATATATAATCACCATTTGGAAGCTTTGACAGACATTATAAGTTCACTTTCAACCTTTTTTGTTGATTTTAAAATGAGTGATCTGTAGATATGCCTGGGTTCTTGATGTTGTAGGCATAACTATGGTTTCCTTATTGTTCTGACAATGACGTGTGGCTTTCTAGTTTCTTCTTTTCTATAGTATTCTAAACTATTTTGTTTCCATAATTCCAACAGATTCCATTATATGTGTATGACTTTTTAATAAATCTATTCTTACAAATGAAGATTGCTTTTTAATTCTTTGGTTCTTAGCCTCTCAAGGGTGAAAATATAATAACTAAATATAATAAAATAGATTAAACTAGAGCTGTGGGGATGACTCCATCTCCAGAGCTCTTGCTGTGCGAGTAATGGGACCTCAGTTCTATCCTCAGAATTCACCTAGGAAGCAGGGCTTGAAGGCGTGTTAATAATCTCGTGGTAGTGAGCTGGAGGGTTGAGACAGGTAGACTCCCAGGAGCGCATGATCCAGCTAACCTTGCATACTTGGCAAAATTCCAGACCAATGAGAAACTCTGTCTTAAGCAAAAACAGGAAGATATCTAAGGAATAACAGGGTTTTCCTCTGACCTCAAAAATGTGCACACATTTGTGTATCATCATGCACATGCAACCCACAGACACATATGTATACACACAAATTGAATTAAAACCCCCTTTTATGGTAAACCGCCAATACCAGCAAACTAGTCTATCAAAACATTGGCCGTGAGTTTAGAATAAATACTTCCGTTGTTCTCAGCCATCAATTGTTGGAGTTAGAATTGAACCACCTATAATTTTAATAAGAAATTGATAGTTTTTGTATAAATCACTCCACATGTCAAAAAGTATGCATTAATTAAAATTAAATTTTTAAAAAAAAAACCATGTTGTTATATAACTTGGATCTGAAAAGTCCCAGCTTCCCAGCAATCCCAGCTTCCCACCAGCCCCAGCTTCCCAGCAATCTAGGCTTCCCAGCAGCCCCGGCTTCCCAGCAACCCAGCTGCTTGGACACTTATTTCTGTTTGGATGGAATTTCACTGTTTTAACAACATGCTCTTCCCCCCTCTCCATAACTTCACTTAAACTCTTCAGAATGTAGGAGGTCTGCCATGAACAGGCCATTCTAAGTTTTTAGACCTGTGGAAAAAATAAACCAAATAAAGCCTTTCTCAAGAGCCACCGCGCCCCCCCCCCCCCCAAAGTCTGTTCTCCAGTGGCCTTTGCAAGAAGTAGCAGAGATGTTAAAACAGCAACAACTACTACAAACATGGGGGCTTCATGCAAGAATTTTAGCATTTATTTATTTATTTATTTATTTATTTATTTATTTATTTATGTGCTCTCATGACAGAACTCATGGGTAGAGGTCAGAGGACAGCTTGTGGAAATTGGTTTTCTCCTTGAGCTTGGCATCAAGTACCATTCTCACTGAGCCTTCTTACTGACCCCGCACAAGGGTCTAAGAGTTTTGAAGTCTGTCCTTGAAGGAGATCATGGAAACTTGTCCCTTTCCCACTTTCCACTTAACCATGGACTGCTCTGTTTTTCTCTGTCTGAGCTCCTATTAAGATGAACTATGCTCCCACAAACCAAAGCAATGGGGACCACCGGTCAGAAATCATAATTTCCAAAACTGTCAGAAAAAAAACTTACTTTCCTTTTAATATATTGATTATTGTAGATATCTTGTAAAACCAAGGAGACTAATATTAATACAGTAGGAGAACATAGAACTATTTTTTAAGACAAGGGAATAAATTTATTTTCCATCTTGCTGTTATAATCTATTTTCTCAAATTTTATTTGTTTAGTCTAAGGAAATTAAGTTAAAAATATAATAATCTACTTAGTAGATTTTACCTTCCTTTGAAAAAAATTGTTTGTAGATCTATTTATTTTATGCATATGAGTATTTTGCCTGTGTGTATGTATGTATACAGTGCTCACATATGTCAGAAAAGAACACTGGATTCCCAGAGCTGGAGTTACAGATGGTTCTGAATTTGGAAACTGGATTCAGGTTCTCTGCAAGAGCAATACATGTTCCTGACTTGAGCCATCCATCAAGTCCTGTGTTCATCTCTTATTAGGTAAGAAAATTGACACTAACTAGTTAAATATAAAACTTTGGGGAAAATAACTGGGAAATGGTAAAAACAAAAATAAAGATAGCAAGAAAGTGTGAGAAATGAGGAAGGAAAGAAAAAAATGTCTTGTAGAAAAAAAACATCACCAGGAGTCACTGTGAGGATACCTGACAAGTGCCAGGAGGGAAGATTTTGTCTGGGTTCATTGTTTCTGAGAATTTCAGTCTAGCATGGAAAGACAGTGATCATGAGGAGGAGGCCAGTTGTATTACACTCAACAGGAGGCAGTGTGTGAGGAGATAACCTTTAATTGTCCAATCCTAAAGATCTATTCCTGCTCAGCTAAGCCTATTTTCCTAAAAGCTCACAGCTTCCCCAAACACAAACACCACCTTCAGAACAGGGATTCAGACCCTGAACTCATGGAAGATATTTCAGACAGAAGCTGAGGCCATCAGTGTCTTTGATAGAGAGTTGGTGTCTGGTTCAGAGTTCTCTGTAGCAGACATGAATGTCTCATTGTGGATTACAACTTCTTCCTGGCTCCAGCATCCTGGGCTGATTTCTTCCATCTGCCCCACAACCTTAGAAGCAAGAATGACTTTCGCTACGTGTCATTCTTCTGATGCACAGAGATCTACAGTGCTTGGAAAACACACATTTTCTCAGTGCATTCTTGAATTTTTATGTAAGTGGACAGAAACTTGAGAACTCCAATATCCTTTGGTGAGGCTGTGATGTTGAATATTTTTTGTTAAAATAAAACTATTTTAGTCCTTATTTCATCTCAAACTTACCAGGATTAGAAACTACATTGTCTACGGATTGAAGATGTATCAGCATAAATTCAGAGCCATGGAAGACGCCATCAGATTCCTTTGTTTTCATCCTCTACCATCCTGTGGCAAAGGGTAATAGGCACTTGGTACCCTAAGTTCTGGCCAATTTCTAAACGATTTTGTTTCTCTTCCTAGTATTACGTGCACACACAGCTCCCCATTGGCCTTCCCAACTTTTTATTATAAATCTCCAATTGATCTATTAGAGTACTAAAACAACCATATGTTTTATATTCAATATGCTCAGAAGCATGCTAGAAAACACTAATATAGAACTCTTACCATGACCAATCTTACTGCTTAGTTATAGAAACTGATATCTTAAAAGACAAACTCTCAAGATTTTATTAAAATCTTAAAGTCCATGCCTGTTGAAGAAGCTATAAGTGAATGTTACTCATGCTGGTGCAAAGAGTTGTCATGAGTATCAGAAGTTAAAGAAATCAGGAAGAAATCGTCTGTGGCCTGCTCATGCTCTGAATTCTTTTCTGCCCAGAGGAGTGTCACCCCAAATGCGAAGCCTGTCATCCACCTGCCACAGTCTCTAGGCTGTAGTGAGACTTCAGGGTTGGGCATGAAATTTTGTAATAACTGGTGCTGCAAAAGGGATTCCCTCCAGCTGGGAGGTGAAACGGTTGTTAAAAAGAAAATTGAAATGTGATTTATAAACAATTTTTCTCAATTCCTGTCATGACTGTTATCAAAAGATACATCACCAGTGTATCTTATTCTCCATGAAGAATAGGAAAGGGAGTAGGATGTCCTTAAAGTTTCTTGAAGTATATGGCATCAGGCCCACATGTCAACATGTGCAATAACCTAATGACTCTTGTGGTTCGATGGGAAGAGGAAAGAGGATTCCATCTCAGGTTCACAATCCTTAAAGTTTCAATAAGCCATCTTGATATAAAAATGAGCTTGCCCCAAATCACTCCAGGTCTTTCATGGAATGGGAATCTGCTAGTAAATTTCTGATTAGTAATAGAAAAACTCAGTATTGTTGAATTTCTAGACTATCTAGTATCAAGCGATTGATAAAACAAAGTATCAAAAGTTCACTGCCTCCAACAGAAATTTGTCACATTTTTGAGTTGCCGTGAAAGTTCATGGCATGGCTTGAATGTGTGATGTCCCCTATAGGTTTGTGTATAATTAATCCTCAGAAAGTAGCACTATTCAGAGAGGTGGTGAAGGTCTATCTTGAGGGAGTGCATCTTTGGGGTCTGTGTCCTGACCTTTGTAGTCTGGCTACATTTCCCAGTACATGAGTCATTACTAGTCTAATGAGAAGTGAGAAACATCTTGTAAACATACCACCCTTGGATCTACTTTCTCTATCACAATGTCACATGGACCACATGCTTTGTCTACCACGATGAACCACAGCCCTCAAATTATAAATAAACATCTGGTTTCTCAAGTTTACTTTTGTCATATATTTCATCACAGTGCTGAGAAAATTAACTTATTCATTTCTTAACTACTGAAACCCAATTTTTGAACTCAAGCCTTTGTAGGGGGAAAAATAAATCTATGGGTCAACACAGGTCCTGAGACAACACTGGATAACACAACCAAGGACATGCTTAGTGGGCTTAGCAACTCATAGTTGCTTTTCATCAGAGTCCTGAATGTCTGTCTACATGGAAAAATGACCAGATTTTGTGAAGTTTAGAGTTACAATTCTGCTAGGAAGTAATTCTTATCCAAAGGAAAAATGAGGTTGTTTATGAAGTCATATTCTAATGTCTGTGTTCTGTTCATCATGACTATATCAAAATGACATAATTTCATACAATATAGTTAATTACATTTGATTATTTAATGACAATATTATATGCATACACATACCCACCTGTTTAATATTAATTAGAAATATTTAAGCCTTTCAAATAAAAAGTAAGTCTGTATCTGGCTATTGTTATAACCATTTATTTTTCCCACTGGTTTCACTATAAATTCAAAAGGCAAATTGTGTTTAGGAAAGAGAGGTCTTGATATTTTATATTACACTAAATTTTATATTACACCATCAATAAAAAAAATTGCAAGTTAGAAAGCTATCAGCTATAGTCACAGCTCTGAGAGGTTGTTGAATATAAATATTTGAAGCATTTCCACAGAGGTCCTATTTATAGAAGTGGGTCATAACATTAGAGTGTTTGTTTTTGAGTTAGCAGAATAAGTATGGTGAACATAACATCCCTGATAAGCCATTCTCTCTTGCTCCTTCCCCTTTGACCTCTCATCTGTCTTACTCTGGGTATACAGATCTGCATAACACACTGCAAATTTCATGGAGAGAATCCACAGAGACCCATTCCTCATCAGTAAAGCACTTTTCTTTACACTAAAACTTAAAAACAAATATATATGAGGAGATGCCTTTAAAGCACTCCAATACACTCAGTGAAAAAATTTCAGGGAAAATACAATACTTTTCAGTAGAGGAAGCCTGCTTCCCAGAGATGACCATATTTCACTCAACCAGTAATTAACTTTGTTAATTTTGCAGAAGTATCGAGTCAAATACACCTGGGTGGTATTGAGTTAAAAAACAAATTTGAAATTGGCAGAAAATAAATAAGGCTGTTTACTCCATTATGACAAATAAAATCACCCGCAAAAAGGAAGCCATACCTGGATTATAAGTGATACCCAACCTACTAATATTCCAAAATTGAAATTTCCAGAGAGCACTGACAGCCATTACTGTGTTTCAAATGATGATAATGTATTTCAGGAAATATCAATCTTTTGTCAGCCTTGCCCACTAAGATACGTCTGCAACACATATATAATTCACTTTAATAATATTAATAATAATAAATCCACGTTTTATGCCTTGAGCTATTAGGAAAAGTCTAATATGGCATTTGATGGATTAGAACGTCTTGTGTGTATCCCATCAGCAATAGACGTGCGAAACACTGCATCTTCAGCTGCTGAGTGGGGCTTCCCTGGTAGTAGCTTCAGTGACTTGCCAGAATGGTTTCCCTCCATCCTCAAATGTTCACTCTGAAGTACTTGTTCTGCATTTTGTAGGTTTCTAATATCATACACAATGACATAGGACATCAATGACTTAGGAAGTGAAAAATAAGACCAGATCAGTTGCTAACATTTAGTCTTACATTGATATAGCATTATTCTTGGCTCATATTAATTGAACTTTACTATAAGCAGTGTAGACTAATCCAAAATGTTTAGCATTAGTTATGAGAGGTAAATAACTATGTAAAGTAAGCTTACAATTAGTTTAAGTATTCTATTTCTCACTTAATATTACACATTGATTAGATATTTTTCTTTCTGTGTGCTTATTTGTTTATGAGGGTGTGTCCTCCATGTACACATGGGTGTATATGCACGTCTGTGAGCATGCTTGTGTGGGGTATGCACATGAAAGCCAGAAGCCCATGATAGGTGTCTTTCTTGATTGCTCCCCAACTTATTTTTTGAGATTGCTCTCTCATTGAACCTGGAACACCTAGAATCCTATTTCCATCCCTACAGCACTGTTATGGTCACATGCTGACATACTCAAGTTCTGTGTGGATTCTGGGGCTCTGGAACGTTGCCCACTGAGCCATCTGTCCAAGGCCTAATTCATCTATGCTTACTTGTAAACATTTTGTTTGAAGGTAAGTTCCACTATTTGGTGTTTATAACTCAGTCACTGTATTCTGTTGTCACTGTCCAAGTATAGTTACTTATTTTAGACTGTCATGACAAAGCCTTTAACATCCATAACTTTATCCAGTCTCTTGTCAAACATAGTATCTCACTGATGCCTGCTGGAGGCAGGTCTTCAACATTCATATTCAGTCAATGAATAAAGAGTGGTCTATTAACATAGTAAGTTGCTATCTAAATATTAATAGTGACAGGTGAACACTTAGGTTATATGTAATACACCTGAAAAAGATTATGCGAAAAAGACAAAGGCTTTTGTCAAAGTTCACACACTGTTAGCTATGCAAATAAATGGTAGAAACCCACAGCATACTACTAAGCATAGAGATAGCTACACCTAAAGTTATGAGAATAGACATAGTGAATATTCTCATGACAAAAACAAAATTAGGCAAAAGGCAAAAGGAAACGTTAGGATGAGGGTGAATGTAAATAGTGTTTTAGTTGTGGAGACTACATTATGAACGTATTCTTATTTTCAAACTCAGCAAGATATGTAAATTAATGACATATAAGATATTTTTGTATGTCAATCATCTCTAATAAAATAAATAAGTAAAATTGTATCAATGGGATTGTTAAAGTAGTTGGCTAGCATGTATAAACTCCTGATTTCAGTCCTAAGCACCTCATAAAATGTGATGTGGTGTTGCAGCCCTGTAACTTCAGCACCAGGAAGGTGGAGGATGGAGAAGAAAGATTAGATGTTCAGGGTCACCCTTGGCTGCATAGTGAGTTGACAACCAAGCTGAGCTACTTGCCCTCCTGCTAAAAAGTTAAAAACTGCAAGGGAAAGGCAGTAACTTTGTTTAATTTTGAGTACTCTTGATTTTTCGTTTTTAATGAATATATTTTTTCTACTTGAGAATGTTCGTGTTTAATAAAATTACACATATTAATGATCAAAGATATATCTTTGTTAATTTGATCTTGGCAAACTTAAAAAGTAATCCTTTGATTAAGTTTATATTTTAGTCTTGATGAATATGTTAAAAAGAAATAAATTTTATACTTTATGTTGAGGACATAATGAGCCTTTAAATTATGCTTATATAAGATACTAAGAGAACATTTTCTTTTATTTCTATCAATAATTAATCCCATTGAACTATTTTCAGGATGTAAAAATAGTTAAATAAATTATGTATTTAATTATTTTTCAACGTAATATACATTTCATTTAAAAATCTACTTGAAAACTCTGGTCTTTTAATTCTTCAGCAGTTATGAAAACTGCATCTCATTTTAATTTTAATTCATTAAGTAGATTCTCAGCCTATTATATGAAGGCACAGAAAATCTATCATGAGTTTAAGAAGAAAATGAAATGTTCTTCATCCTAAACTTTTCTGATATGAATCTTTTGTTTTGTCTCAATTTCCTTACTTTCCCATAGACTTCTATACCCTTTGTTCTATGTAAGTCTGTCCTCATTTTTTTTCCCACCTGGTATCTGAGTATTTTAAATTGTTAAACTATTTTCCTGAAATTCAATCTAATAAGTTGTTTTTACAATTAGCACCTCAATATCCAATCCTTTCAGGTAGATTTTACTGGTCGAAATATTCTTTTATTACCTTTATTAAAATTTATTTTTACTTGTGTACGTGTATTTCGGTATATGAGTATGTGTGCATTTGAGTGTAAGATAGTTGAGTGTGATGGTTGGTTTTAATCATTAACTTGACACATCCTAGAATCTCTTGGAAAGAGAATCTCAGTGAGAGATCCTCCCAATCATGTTGGCCTACGGTAATATATGACGGTTTGTATATGCTTGAACCAGGGAGTGGCATTGTTGGGAGATGTGGCCTTGGAGCAGGTGTGGCTTTGTTGGAGTAGATGTGGCCTTGTTGGAGTAGATGTGCCACTGGATGTGGGCTTTAATACCCTTGAGCTAGCTGCCTAAGAAGCAGCATTCTGCTAGCAGCCTTCAGATGAAGATGTAAAACCCTCAGCTCCTCCTGAACATGCCTGGATGCTGCCATGTTCCTGCCTTGATGACTATGGACTGAACCTCTGAATCTGTAAACCAACCCCCAATTAAATGTTGTTTTTATAAGAGTTGCCTTGGTCATGGTGTCTGTTCACAGCAGTAAAACCAAAACAATGATAGTATATCTGTATACAGTTGTTTTGACGACTGGAACTGATGTACAAAGACCCAGTTTGAAGGTGAGCAGTACCATTCTCTGGTTTCGAACCTTACATATGGGTAGAGAAAGCAAGCTGATCACTAAGCATACATGCATTCATTACCCATCTCTTTATTATGGATGTAATGTAACTAACTGCTTCAAGTTCTGCAGCTTTTGCTTCCCTGCTATGTTAGACTGTAACCTATAAGTTAAGCAAACCCTTTTCTCTCTGTGTTACCATCAAGGTATTTTATCTTAGTAGTCAAAATGAAACTAGAACATGGATATTCCAGTAAGCCAATCAAAGTAGGCTTTTCCTTGGATGCTGGAAGTACTGCCTGTTTCTGAATTTAAGAAAAAGTCTGTTATCAGAATCTGCTCTGAGCTAAAGAAGCCACCTTGCTGTGGGTAAGTTCTCCTTCTTCAGTGCAGCCTATCACCAATGACTGAGTTATAGGACAGTGCAAAGACCCAAATACTTAGAATCCCAACTTACTGTTAGTGCAAAAGTAGCTTAAACCATGAAATACTTTGACTTATTTAACACATTGGAGATGCTATTGACTTTGGGAACCATCTGTTCCCTTTTTAGCTTCTATCTTGAACCATGGCTATGGTAGCTAAGCCTATACACATTGTTCCAGATGGAGAAGATAGAATACAAACTTGAGTAACAGAGTTTTTAATGTTGCAATACACTGATCAGGTATAAACTCCCATTATTGAGAAATAAGATCAGTAGGAATAAAAATAGTTTTCAAATGCTTTCCAATGTAAACAAACTTATAGAAGACACTCTCTATAACCCATGAAGGCAGTTGTACATGTCTCCAAGAAACTAGACGTTGTATCATTGAGGACGATGATCCCATGGAGCAGTTGACCAAAAGCACTGCCCTTAAACATCAATGTAAAGCACATGTTGTTTTGTTGTTGTTTTGTTTTTGTTTTTGTTTTAATGTGGACTGTAAACCCATTATTTCAGAGGTTGTAAAAACATGACCTTTAGAAAATTTAATGGTTGCCCATGAACTATTTGATACATGAGACTTTACTGTCTGGACATATACTAAAGTTTCATTTTTCTATGTAAATAAAAGGAAGGAAACATATTTAGTTAATGAAGAGTATGTGAGTACCACTAATTCCATCTTTGCATTGAGTTAGTTCTGAGAGGAAGGTTTCCTCTTCAATGCAGACATCGGCCCTGAAAGAATAGTCCCAATGTCCCCTGAAAGACCAGTGAATTTATTTCAATCTGACTCAGGATTCCAGTCCTGTAAATCCTCCACTGAAGGTCCCTTGCTGGGTAACACCAGGGTTGTTTTAGGACTTTGGTTTAGTGTGGCTGGCAAAGGCAAGACAGGAAGTCTTGGATTTATTTGCAGTTTTGAAATGTGTGGTATGGAAGCTTGAACAGAAATATTCACAAAACAAAGATCAAAAGTTATCTAGATTCTCTGCTAGCTTTTATACTGGAACTATTCTATTTTTATCTATGTACAAGTATGTGTGAGTGTGTATGTATATGTACATGTGTCTATTAGTGTATGTTTCAGTGTATATAAATGTCTGTGTTTGTATGTGTGTGAGTGTGTATGAGTGTGTTTGTGTGTGTGAGTATATATAAATGTGTGTGTTTGTGTGTGCATGTGTACATGTGTGTCTGAACCCATGTGTGTCCTTGGCCCTTGTCTTGAGTGCAGTGAACAACATGTGGGAGTCAGTACTCTCCTTCTTCCATGTGGGTTCTGAGAATAGAACTCATGTTGTCAGACTAAGCAAAAAGTCTGTTTACTTACTGATCCATGTCACTCATATTGGCACCATTATTACAAGAAAACTAAATCATAAAACAAGCTGAAATCACCTACACTCTTCAGAGCACATCCAAAATAACAGTATTTCCAATCACACTACATTCAACTGGTTTGCTCATTTATTCAGTCAGTGATGTAGAAATATGGACTTTAAAGAACAGTAGCAGGCTAACATCAATTTATTTGGTGAGTAACAGCACTGACAGCTGCTTTTCCACAAGCAATCACTTTAGTGAGGCAAACATATATAGATCTCAGTGTTCAAATGTGCAGACATTCACTTGGCATTTTCTCATTGGCTCTAGTTATTTTTTGAGATTTATTTTCTTTTAATCATGTGTATGTGTGTGCAAGTGAAAGCAGGTTACCATGAAGACAAGAGTCCAGATGTCCCTAGAGCTGGAATTACAAGTCATTGTAAACCACCCAACATGGGTTCTGGAAACTGAAATCAAGACTTCTGCAAGAGCAGTATGCATTCTTAACTCTCAGCTGGCTCTCAAGTCCTTGCTATAGATATTAATGAAGCTTATTTCTAAATGTGACATGTGAGGAACAGTGTGCTCCTTTATTATATTTCTTCAGAGCTGTATGAATCTTAGGCCCCTGGCCACACTGTATTCTGTGGGACTGTTTACTGGTCTACAGCTTTGATGGCATTTAAATATAGTCAATGAAAGAGAATACGTGTATACAAACTCCTTGAAGGGAACCTGGGAAAGGTAGTATATATTCACTTCACAGGGGAGGCTGAGGAGGAATGGTTGTATATTTGAGCCCAGACTTGGTTACAAAAGACTTGGTGTATCAAAAGAAAATTCCTTTCCTCCCTTAAACTTTTCTCCGTTATTTTCATTTCCTTCTCTATACCACCTGTGTTTGATGTGGCTGGAGAGATGCTTCAGCAGATAATTATGGTAGATGAGAAAGCATAAGGATCTGAGTTTGAGTTCCTAACACACATGGAAAAATTGGCCATAACTGTGTGTAACTAACACATCCTAGGTTTGGGAAGCAGAGACAAGTAGTTCTCAGAAACTTACTGGCTAGCCACAATGTGGAGCTTCTGTTTGGTGAGAGGTTTTGTTGCAAAGCAATAGGGATAATGTTCAGAACATTAGAGGAAAGCACCTTGCATTTTGCTTTGGCACTTCTTTATGTGAGCATATGCACTATACTCCTTACACATGCAAAATTAGAACTGTATAAGTGCACAGATTTCTGCTTTGTAAAATGTGTTATCTTGCTAGGATTGCTCTAATAAAATGACACAGACTGTATGGCTTACACAATAGGTACTAACTTGGCCATAGATCTGGGGATATTGGTAAAAGATTAATGTATTCTAGGGATTGGCTTCCCCTGAGACTCCTCTCCTTGGTTTCTTATTAACATGGTAGGTTATTAACTATCTTATTGGCTGTCCCACAATTGTAGTTTGTGTCATTGACCATCCCAATTGTGAAGACTGAATGCAGATGTGCCCCTTGTGTCTTGCTTTCTCTTCTATGAGAACACTGTTTACATTAGATCTAGTCTTGCTTTAAAATCTTCTTTAAAACACCTCAAAATACTGTTTCTTGTTCTAAGATACTGAAAATTAGGGATCCAAAATATAAGAGGTCCTTAGCCTATGAAAACAAGTGAGAAATCATGAATAAGAACAAAGAAAAAGCAACCACTGGATCATTGAATAGGAGAGGTGAAATTAAGGGGTCAAGAAGAGAGAAGCCTGGGGGTTAGAACCCAAGTAACCCTTTGGAAACTACAGTAATCATGAGTCCAACTGAACATAACTAACACTCATGTCCTGTGACACAATTCTTGGCTATGCAGTATCTCAATAGGAAAAGGAAGATACAGGACACTATAAAACACCCAGGTTATGTGTTAAACAAATGCAAAGAACATCAAAATTACTATAGATGGTTAAAGAACTAAACTAAAAAGAAAATGTGTCTGTAACAAGATATAATATTGCAAGTGTTTCAACACCTCAGTTATTGTCTAAATATATAAAGGGAAAAATTAGAAATTTCAGAATTTTAAAGCTGCACGCTAGCCAGGCAGTGGTGGCGCACACCTTTAATCCCAGCATCAGGGAGGCAGAGGCAGGTGAATCTCTGAGTTCGAGGCCAGCCTGGTCTACAGAGTGAGTTCCGGGACAGCCCCAGCTACAAAGAGAAACCCTGTCTCAAAAACAACAAACAAAACAATACAAAAAAAGCTGCACACTGGCTAACATAACTCTCAGACATGAAGTTTGGGTGTAGGTTTGATATTTTACTAATGAGTGAGATTTTTATGAAAATGGCTGAGATGAATAAGTGAGAGGTGTCTCAGTGGTTCAGTATAGCTGATGCTCAATCTTGAGAATAGAAATTCAGCTCCCAGCACCCACATTAGGGACCTCACCAAAGCTCTGTAATTCCAGGTACAAGGCATCTGATATTCTCTTTTGGTCTCCTTGTGCATTCACACACACACACACACACACACACACACACACAAACACACACCAAGATAAATCCTAAAAATGGCTGAAATGTTGTGGAAACCATAAACCATAGTTTAAAATAAAATCATAAACATAATACATAATACATAAAAGCATAGTCACGATACAATCAAATAATTTGGTTTATCTTAGGACAAAAAGCAGTCAAGGTATGGTGTTCCAATATTTACATAAATATGAACTAGATGTTTCTATTTAAGTTCCATATAATTATAGAGAAGAGAACTACTGTCAGTGAATACAACTGTAATGGCATTGTTTGGGGCTTGATTCAAAACAGTATTCTAATCAACTGGGTCAGTTGACATATTTTCACAAAATGAACTTGAGAATTTACATGTTTGTTAATTAAAAATAGAAAAGGGGAAAAAGGAGGGAGGTTTCTAAACCTAGACTACTTGAATATCTTAGACTTTTCCTTGTGTTTGAAGTGTTCATTTATATTTATCTGAGCCTATTAAAAGAGCAGAAGAGGGTAGAGAATAATTTCCCAGTGCAAAGCAAAGCGACTTTGAAGCAAAGATCTAAAAAACACTTGCAGATACTAGAAAGTAGATTCCATGAGGATGCTGGAGATGATGAGGAAGCAGATTCCATGAAGAAGAAGTTCTTGATAAAAGGTAGATATATTAGGTCCTAAGGGTAGATGCCTTGCTGCAGGAGAAGAGCAATCTTTTCTCTAGTGCATTCTCAAGTAATTCATGCTGATAGTCAGTTCCACGGGAAATAGGATGGGACCTCTTGCTATAATAATCCATTTCCCACCTTTCCAGGATCCCACTTAGCACAGTGAAGAACAAAGTCTCTGGTTCTTTGCCTGTCAGCCTCTGTCTGAGGCCCCAGATTTTAATCTGGATTTGGTACCTGCTTACTTATGGATTTGTGGTCAGTAGACTTTAATAGGGGTATGTGTATTATTTTCATTGTGAGCATGCTTTGAAATGTTGTTTCATTGTTGGCTTATCCCTGATCATAAAGAGATGACATTGATAAATTGGCTTGCAATCATCAATTAAACACACTGACACTTTAAATCTAGGTGAAGCACAAAAAGCTACATTCTGCCAGCTTAAGTCATCTGAGAAGAGTGAATAACCTTCCCATACTCACATATGCATGGCAACAACCAAACCAACTTTGCTCTGTGTTCTTTGATGGACACTCATTGTTTCAATCTATCTTTAGTTTTCTGGTGATATACAATTCTTATGACAGTCTTGCTTCAGAAGATAACCTTTGGGGTAATAATAAAAACATTAAACAGTGTCATTCAACACTACAGGAAAATAACCACTAACGTGTGAAATAAAACATATCTGACTAGTTTAGAAATCTGTGAAAAGAAGAATCTATGATTTAAGTAGAAAATCATATACACAAAGTTTTCATAGGCATGGCTGACATTTCAGACTTCAAAGAGGATCACCACTTCAGGGCTGACTGAAAGCAGTCAGTCCAATAGAAAGAAACTGACTGAATGTTCTTAGCATCAGTGTCTACCAATGTCTTAAAAAAATCAATTCACAAAGAAAGTGACTAATGAAATTGAAAAAAAAAACACCATACAAACAGGAAATAAAAAATCAAAAAGTGCCCAGAGGAAGAAAGAAGACTGTAAATTTAAAGGAGCCATTTTCTGTTTAGCCCTAGACGGCCCTTGACTCCCTATATGGCCTAAAGTGTCCCTTGAAACTCCCTATATGGCCTAAGGTGTCCTAAGCTCTAGGTGATTCTCCTGATTCAGCTTTCTAGAAAGTAAGACAACTGTAATAATTCATTAAGCATATGTCATTATTCCTTTAAAACCAGTGTCACATTGCAATGGGAGTTTTAAAATCATCTTCTCCATTGACGATAGTGTTACACTGTAATAATGTTACTCAGTGTTAACTTCCTTTTATCCACATGTTTTTGTAACAAATATTTGACATTCTAATGGTAACTCAGAAGTGGATTCTCTTCTGAAACTCCCCACTTTTGGATTGGAATCTTTCCTTCCTTCTCAGATGTTCATTCCTCTCTCCTTCCATAAGAATGTACTATCTGTAAATTAATCATACAACTCAAAGGTGAGTTGCCATTTGTTTACACTCCCAAATTTGAATTCACACAAGTCAGACACTTCTTTATATCCTGTACTGTGCTGGCCACTATGGAAATTCATTTTAGCAGTTACAGGAGTTCAGGCCTCAGCTCAATGAAGTGCAAGTATCATACAGCATGGCTTCCCCATCCAAGGGTGATTTAGCTTTCTGTACACTCAGGCCAAGTTGTACAGGATAGCAGAGTCTGTTTTTCTCTCATGATGACATATCTTTGAACTATGTTCCATCTTCTCTGGGAGACAATGGATCAATCAATGTAGATCTGTAAACCTTGTCCAGTAGTGAATATTTTCAGGTTGCCATTTTCTGATCAGTAATTGTCAGAGAAAATGGTAGACTAAACTTGACAAACTAAAAAGCATGTGACACAAACAGACAATAAAAATTTCCTTTTCTCCTTTGTCATTCTTAATGAAAAACCTATCTCCTTTTTGCATCATGTTTCATAAGACCCAAGTAATAAAGCCAGTTAGTCAAGGACTAAAATGTTTAAGTTAATCTTTCCTCTTTTGAAGATGATTACCTTGGGTATTTTGTTACAGCAATAAAAAACTTATGTCACACCCCCCACACTCCTTTGCTTCCTTTCTTCCTTTTCTGTATTCTAAGAAGTATACATTTTTTTCTCAGTTAAACTATTTATATCAAAAGTTGAAAACATTTTTATCAACAATTCTAGATAATGAATGTGGAAAGTCTTCTCTAAGAAATGGAATCATATATCATGGGAGAGGAGGTGGATACACAGATCTATATAGTATTGGAGGCATATTTTAGAGTAATGATCAAATTGATCAGTGTAGCTGAGTCCAACATTTCATCAGTCATTCATTAGCTTTTTAAGTAACTCAAGGGAAAATTCCTGAAAGGAAATGTTAACAAGGTGACCAATGGTGGCGCTTATTTAACAAGGATAATTTTACATTCCATGGCATTAAAGGAGCTTGAAGCCATCAGCTATCTTTGACAGCCACTCCAGTTTAACTCATACCTGTGATGTTGTCAGGTAATAAAGATGAAAGAAAAATCTGGTAAAAGCTTAAGCTCATATTCTTCCTGAGATATCACAGTTGTTTCTCACTTCTTCAAAAGTTTTGCCAAGAATGATAAACTAGTCACAGAATCTAGCCAAGTTTATTATTTTATGACGAAATGGATTTTTTTGTACACTGTGTTTATAGGGAAGCTGACACACAAGTGCCGCACATTGTCTGTAAGTGCTGTTAAAAGAAACCGTATCTCACAGTGTTGATTCAATCTGGGGACAGATGTCTATACTATTTACAGATTAAATTTAAAAAATTTCCACAGTGATATAAAATACTGTATGGATTGGTTTCTGTGTTCATTTTTCCACTTACAGTGATAAGGGATCTTCTTCACACATATTTGATACTATTTATTGTCATTCATTTTCTTGATGGGGTAAAATGAATATGCTCAGATTATTTACAGTTTGAAACTGAAATAACTGGATATCTATTCTTTTTGTTGTTGTTGTTGCAAGCATATCAACAGGTGTTTACTCATCAATAATGCCAGTGAGGACAGAGCTGAACAATAACTCCATCTTCCTACTTTTAGGTAGAAATGTTGAAAATGGACACATATGTCCATATACCCCTAACAACTTCAATAAAAAGATCAACTACAAAACATAGACAAATGATACCATTGAGGTAGAAATTGTGCCAGGATAAAAGTCTTTCTTTGTGTGTGTGTGTGTTTCTTATTTATTTATTTGTTTGTTTGTTTCCCATTTATGTATTTATTTTATTGGATATTTTATTTATTACATTTATTATATTAATCTCATTTCCCCTCCCTAAAAATACCTTATCCCACCCCCTCCTCCTTTTTGCTTTTATGCCATTTTAATTACCTGCAAGTATTAAGGCCAGTTCTAGATTGAGGGACTAGCAATACAATAGATACAAATAGTCAAGGAACAAGCAAGAAAATAAACACAAATAGTTAAAGAACAAGCAAGGTAATAAGAAAAGTTCCGTGAACACTCCCATGATCACTGTTTCTAAAAGTTTATCAGGGTAACCACAACATCTGAGCCTACTTCTCTGTCCTAGCCCAAAGTCATTTTTATGTCTGAAGCCTACTTCCTTGTTCTACCCTAAGATTTAGATTTCTACCTGAAAATACTTATTTGTTCTAGCCTAAGTCAGATTCCTGCCTGAAACCCATTTCCTTGTCCTTGGCCCATGTCAGATTCTTGCCAAGCAGCCCCAAAAGCTTTCCACCTCTCCCCCTTTTTTGTTTCATAACAAGACTGAGCCTGTCTTAGGTTATTCTGAAAAGACTGTCTTCCTTACCGTTATCAAAGGCAATGCATTTATGTCTTAGGTTGGTAAGGCTCTGTGCAAAATATTATCCGTACTTGGCTTACCAGCCTGTCTCTGAAAATGTCCAGAACCAGACTTCCAAATGAAGACTGTTATTTACAATATTGGATTGATTTCTAGACCAGTCCATGATTGAGTCTGAATAACTTGTCACATTTAAGAAAAATACAGAGTCATTATAACTTCTCTTTTTGATTCTCTGTTCTCAATCAGTTATTTAACATGGGGAAGATAGCATGTTTGTGTTTTTTCTGCAGAATGCTATAGGAGCATGGTGGCTTCCAGAGCAACCATGGTGAGACATGCTGATGCTGGGTAAAAGGAGGATGCTGACCTGTGAGCTTGCTGAGTGCCCAGACAATGGTGACTGGGAAGCTGTATTGGACATATGCTCCCGACCCACCTTTGCTTACCTATACCTCAAATGGGAAAAGCTTCCTTGCCTCAAGATTTTAGACTTTGTGAAACAGGGTTTATAACTCAAGTTATAAAAGGAAAGGTTGGTGTCTGCTCATAATTTCCTTGGTTTCATGCCCAGATAGCCTTGCAATTTAGGCCTGTAGTAAAGCAGAATACTGTAGTAGGCATACATAGCTGAGAAAAACTAGTTACATTTTAAGATAAGGAGAAAAATCAGTGAGAACAGGGACTCAAAACCCATGATCTCCCCATCAAGGACAAGTCTCCTGAGGACCTGAAGTTGTACTGCTAGACTCCATATTTTACAGATCCTAACACATCCAAGTGGAAAAGCCATCAAATACATGGGCCCTATGCTAGCATTCCAGATCAATATTTCAGCAAATATATACAACCATAAGCTCATCAATCCCTCAAAAATCCCAGTTTCTTTTGACCTAAAATGTGTCCTGCTTGCAAGATATACTAGGGCACCAATGGCATAAAAGTTATGGGAGTAGCCAAACAATGCTTGATTTGACTTCAGGACCATGAGATAGAACCCTGATTGAGTAACCAAACAAGAGACTAGATAAGCAAGAAACCAGGATAAAACCAAAATACTACTGGTTTAAATAAAAAAAAATGTATCAATGAAATGACCCCTAATGATATTCTGCTATACTCAGATCAGTGCCTTATTCAGTCATCATCATAGAAGCTTTAGATGTAAAGACCCAAGGCCACACATGAGAGAGAGAGAGAGAGAGAGAGAGAGAGAGAGAGAGTCTCCTTGGAACATACAGCTCTAAATGAGATGTCTCCATCAAATCCCTCACCTTGGAGCTCAGGGAATCCAATGGAAGAAGAGTTAGAGAGAGTCTAAGAGCCAGAATAGATGGAGGACACCAAGGGAACAAGACCCTCTGAATCAACTACACAAGGCTCATATGAACTCATAGAGACTAAAGAAGCAAGAACAGATGGTCCTGCAGCAGGTCCTCTTCATATATACTAACAGTTTTCAGCTGAATATGTTTATGGGGTGCCTGTGTGAACAAGTGGGTCACTGATTCTTGTCCCTGCTCTTGGGGCTCTTTTTCTTTTCTTGGGTTACCTTGCCTGGCCTCTATGTAATGGTTTTTTTTTATCTTACTATATGTCTTACTTTTGTGTCCAGTTATTATCTCTTAGAAGCTTGTTCTATTCTAATGAAGAGACAGAAACAGAGTGGATCTGAAAGGGAGGGGAAGTAGAGGGAAGGAAACTATAATTAACATAAAAATATGTGTGAAAAAAATGACACACACTCATACCTGATATTCTTGAAGCCCAAGACGTATAAAATTAAAAATAAAAACAGTGTTCCAGAGTTTGCTAAATTATGTCCCTTAAAACCGAGCACATTTTAGGTTAAACATATTAAGTGTTCAAATCCTCATGTCTGTAGAGAAATCCACCAAGAAAATGGAAATTAAAACTACCTTAACTTTTCATCTCACCCCAATCAAAATAAACAAACAAACAAGCAAAATGACAATAAATGTTAGAAAAGGAATAGGGAAAAAGATGCTCATATCATTGCAAGTGGCAATGGAAACGGATACAATCAGTCTCCTATGTCACTGTGGCAGTTTATCCTAAAACTAGAAATAGAATTATTATCATATTATCATATGATGAGACTCTTCTATCCTTGGGTATATGGCATAGGACTCTGACTTTTCACTTAGACACTTGCTCATAAGCAGCCATTGCTGTGTATTCACAATACCCGGAAAATGGAACCAGACCGTATGTCCATCAGCAGATAACTGAACAAGAAAACTGTGGTACATATAAGAAACAGAATTTTATTAAGCCTCAAAGAAAAAATAATCCATGAAATTTGCAGGGAAATTGATGGAACTAGAAAATATTAGACTCTAAAAGGCAAATACTTTACATATTTTAACTTGAGTTATGAAACAAGAAATAGAAGCATGAGAAAAAAGATTGTTTTGTTTTTGAGTTTGCATTTTAATTGCAACTTTCCTCCCTTTCCTTCCCTACCTCTAAACCCGCCTATATATGCTTTCCTGTGCTCCTTCAAATTCATGGCTTATATTTCCATTAGTTATTACTGCATGAATGTATGTATTTGTATATATGTATATATGCCTAAATAGAACATACTGAGTCTGTATAATGATACTCATCTGTGTTTCATAGTTTTGCTTCCTTTTAATTATTAACAAAGTTTTATTGCATTCTAACGTATTTATATTGTATGCATTAATGTGCTCATGTGTGCACACACATGTTTCATGGCATCCGTGTGGAGGTCAGAGGAAACATGTGAAATTTAGTTCTCTCCTCACCAGCTCAGACACTCTCATTTTTAAATAAATGATTAAGAATGATCTTGTCTTTTTTATTATGCATAATTAAAGTTTATATATTTAATATGCTACTTTGCTTATTTAAAGAGGGTGCTGGGAGAAAATATTTGAGCAAATACTTGTTTTTAACAGTGAGGCCTTTAAAGCTAGTAGTGTTTTCTTTAGACAACCTGACTTTAAGGCTGTTAGGGAAACTGACATCTCAGATCTATGTGTAGTCTTTTCTAACTCTTGTTTTATCAGTACTACTTTTCAGGGTCATCTATAACTTTCCTTCCCATGTGGAAGGTTCCTGTAGGTTAAAACTCATCTAAAGTTTTAATGCGACATTTAATTTAAATACTGATTACATGTGAAGAAAAATAATCTCGTGACATAAAACTTATGCTCTCTCCATCTCCATCTGCCTCTTTTCCTCCATCCTTCTCTCTCCCCCTTTCCTTTCCCCTCCTCCTCCTGTCCCCATTCTCTCTCTTTTCTTCCCTCTCTCTCTATCTCCCTCTCTCCCTCTCTCTCTCTCTCTCTCTCTCTCTCTCTCTCTCTCTCTCTCTCTCCCATTTTGGTTTCTGGCCTTTATGTTTTTCTTTTCTTTTCCTATCTGTTTTTGAAAATAGACTCTTTTCTCACACAATATATCCTAATTATAGTTTCCCTTCCCTCTACTTCTGCCCAGTTCCTCCCCACCTTTTCTCTCATCTGGATCCACCTCCTTTTTGTCCTTCATTAGAAAAGAGCACTCTTCTAAGAGATAAAAACAAAACAGAACAAAATAAGATACAATAAAATAAACCAAAAACTGTCCCAGCCTGTGGGGATTCGACGAGACCCTAGGGAAGGGGAGGCAAAAAATGGGACAAGAAACACAAGGAAGAAGCACAGGTCTGAGTGTCTGATCGAGTGCTTGAACTTTATTGTTCGGGTCACCTTATAAAGACAAGCGGGGAGGAGGGTCAGGGTCCAGGGCCATCCGGTAATTGTTAAGTTCTTTGCAAGCATTCCTTAGCCCAAACCACTTTCTCAGGACCAAGAAGGCAATAAAACATTTGTTAGGCTCAAGTTGCTAACTTTCTATCCCAGGCAGGAAGGCAGATAAGGTCTTCCTTAATTCAGGCATCGACTTAACTGACATTTGTTCTGAGGAAGAAGGCAATAAGATATTCCTTAACTCAGGCTATCTACTTAACTGACATTTGTTCTCAGGAAGAAGAAAGTCTTGGCTCCCAGCAAAAAAACAAATAGAAGTTGGACAATGCAGCCCAACAGAAGGAGAGGAGCCCAGAAGAAACCACAAGAAACAGAGGCCCATTCATTCTCACTCTCTGGAGCCCCATAAAAACATACACTGAACTGAAAGTCGTGATATAGACCCAGAGGGGCAGACCCTCATATGTCCCATGCTTGTTGCTTCAGTCTCTATGGGTTCATGTGAGTTTTGATCATGTTGATTTAGATGGTCTTGTTCTCCTGTTGTTCTCCATCCAACCTGGTCCTTACACCCTCTCTGCCTCCTCTTCTACGGGATTTCCTAAGCCCTGAGGGTAATAATTTGATGGAGGCAATTATTTGGAACTATGTGGCCCAAGGTCTATCTCACTCTCAACATAATGTCTGGCTCTTGTTCTCTGTATGTGTTCTCATCTGCTGCAGGAGGTAATGATGCTTTTCTGATGATGACTGAACAAGGCCCTGATCTATGAGTATAGCAGAATATTATTAGGAATCATTTTATCACTACTTCTTTTAAGACCAGTAGTATTTGGTTTTGTCCTACATCTCTAAGCTATCTAGTCTCTTATTCTTGTTCTTCATCACCCAAGCAGTGTCAGGTATGAGTTCCATCATGTGGAACGGTTTTAAATCAGGCATTGCTAGAATTAAGGCCATTTGAGGAGTGGTATGTAATTCTAGTACCTCAATAACTTCCTGATATGTATGAAGGTAATCGTAATGACATTTCCTAATTATGGGGGAGATGGAGTCCCAACTAACCGTCTCTTGTCACCAAACAAAGCTTCCAGTACAGGGACTGGGATATATTCAATTGAATTGTTGGCCAAAGGGAGCCCATAGAAATCCACAAACAACTCAGGATGTTGCCAAGACAAAGAGTTCTTAATGGGAAAAATGACAAGAAATAATAAGGTAACAGACTAAACATGCTATTAATGTAGAGGGGAGGCTTTGTGGAGAGGAAGGGAGCAGGAAGAAGGGAGACTGAACATCAAAGGAGGATGTTCTAAGAACATTTTCATTTATTTTTAGTATTACTATGTAAAATGTTTAATAATTATTTCTTGATCTGTCAAGGTTAGAACTTATGTGTTAGTGCTCTTTTAAACCATGCCTCAATATTAATGAGTTATTAATGTGTATGTGTGTGTGTGTGTGTGTGTGTGTGTGTGTGTGTGTGTGTGGCTGTGTGTGGGTATGTGTAGTGACTGCAGGTGCTCACAAAGGTTAGAAGCATAAAGCTGATGCCCTGGATGGATCTGGTGTTCCAAGAACCTCCTGACCAGGGAACTGGGAACTGAACTCAGGTCCTCTGGAGCACATGCTCTTATCAAGTCCTCTCTCGAGCCAATAGTTTTAGGCTTCTATAAAGTGTGGCAAGGCATGGTATATGCCCATGATTTCTTCATATTCAGTAACCTTTTTATTTTCCAGCTACCATGTATAATATTGTTTTAATGTACATATGCCATTTTAAATTGGAAGATATAATATTCAAATGATTAATACAAATTCAGCATTTTGATCGTTTTTTATGGGCTTGTTCTGATAGTAAAAAAAAAAAAAACCAACCAACAACACTCCTCTGTTGTGATTATATTAAAATTAATTAATATCAAAAGGATATAAAAGTTTAAAATAGGATACAACTAAATCAGGTGCTTTAGTTATATGGTTCAGGTGAAAATTTTTCTATCTTATATTCATAGTTGTTCAGAAATTGTAGAACTGTTATGGTGTATAGCTGAAACATTATTTAAAGTGAGCTTTTACTTTTATGGACTTCACAATTACCTTTTAAATTTCCTGTTTGACTCAAGCTTTGTCACCAGCTGATTGGTAATAACATCTGCTTCTTCATGGCAATTTTTATTGCATGAATACAGTTCCTGGCTAGGTGCCTCACTCTTTCCTAGAGTCAATTGATTTCCTATGTGTATACCTTGCTGCTCAATCAGGAACCTGAGAATTATTCTCCTTTGACCTTAGAATGAAATCTCTGGGGTCCTATAAATTATAGCAGCTATCTCTTTGATATCTAGTGGCTATTCTGAGGAAATATATCTCTAAGCCATTTAGGAATAAAAACGAAAAGGAGTATGACCTCTGAATGGAGTAGAAGTATTTATTTTCTATGTTTAATTTCCTTTGGAATTGAATGCTCTGAATAGTGTGTCCTTAGGAGCCAAGGGGTATTGGCTGATTTGCATTTGATTTTGTTAATATCATGTTTAGCAGCAAACAGATTCTGAATTTTTGTTAGAATTCTATTCTTTGCCTGCTGTAGCTTTGGATCTATTCCTTTTCTCTCTCTCCTGTTTCCACTTAATAACCTTTCACAGCACATTCAAAACAGTCATGTTCTTCATAATAACTAAGTGAATTCTTGGATTCGAAACAGTGGGTAGTAAGATGTCAGTTTTGTAGGTCTATTTCTACCATTTAAGCAAATACATTTCTATGTGGCACCCCAAGAATCCAAATACTGCAATAATTGGGCTTGAAAATACATACAAGGGGCAATCTTCACAAAATGTCATGGATTTGGCTCTTAAGAAAGGCTGAAATAAGCATTATTTCAACACCTATCTTATGTAAAAATTTGAACAGTTCTTTTTTATACCAATTATTCCTATGATTCTTTACATTGCTGTTACCAAATTTTTGAGGTCTATTTTAAAAAAAAATCTCATATCACTGACAACATTTATTATCTCTTATGACCTTATTCTTAAATGGGTTATGCACTTTTATTATAACTTGAAATCTGTTTTTTAAATGTGTGTATGTAAGGTATCTGAAATATTTAAATGTTAAAAGTGCTGGATTACCAAATTGGAGAAATTGGATTCTGGTTAATTTTTACATGCCTTTATATGACATACTCTCTTAAGGATATGACACAATACCTTTAAGTGTTTCCATAAATATTTTAATAACATCAATTCTAGCATAGACATGCCCATGTCTGTTATTCCTGCTTTTAGCTTTGCTCTAACGATATGGTCCCAGACACTTGTGTTGAAAAGCAGAGAAGCATCTGAATTTCAGGGCATATGAAATGAGAGCTGCCATGGCCGGCTTTTCTAATATTCATCTCAGTGAGAAATTCCTCAAGGGAGTCCACCATAGGGAAAAATATGCAGCATAAAAGCAACTCGTGCTTTAAGGATATTTTTATCCCATACCTCATGGCCTCATGCCACAAGGCAATTCTGTAATTGCTACTGTCCTGGGAGATGGTAAAGCTGTGATTTTGCCTGATGGTACACTTACATGTACATGCCAGCTAATTTATGGATAGCTAGTAGAGCATATGGAGATATGAATTTTCTGTCTATTATTCAGAAACTTGCCCCAAAATATTGTGACTTTCAATGCAGCTGTACATACATTTTAAGCAACAGTGGTTGAGGTTAAACTTGGAGTGGTAACTGAATGGCAGTCAGACCAATTGACAGTTCAAAGCAGGTGATATCTATGGGAGCTGAGCAGGAAAAATAATAAACATGACCCAAGAAGTGTCTTTGAGGTATAGACATGTGTCACAAACAACCTCAGCATAACATAGAGGTTATTCAACAAAATATCAAAGGAGTCTATATTTCTCTCTCAAAAGAAAGATAAAAGACATACAAAGCAGGTATCATGACATGTGTCTGTAACCTCGGCACTCAGGGGTAAGAGATGGGAGGTTTACCCTGAATTGAAGACATCCTGAATTACATAATGAATTCCAAATCAACCTGCCCTACAAAGTAAAGTCCTGTCTCACAACAACAGTGTGTGTGTGTGTGTGTGTGTGTGTGTGTGTGTGTGTGAGAGAGAGAGAGAGAGAGAGAGAGAGAGAGAGAGAGAGAGGGAGAGAGAGAGAGAGAGAGAGAGAGAGAGAGAGAGAGAGAGAGAGAGAGGAGAGGAAGAGAGAGAGGAAGAGAGAGCAACAGAGAGAGACAGAGATAAACAGAGAGACAGGGACAGAGAGAGACAGAGAGAGACAGAGTCAGAGAGAGAAGAAAGAGTGGAAGAAGGGAGGTAGATAGGAAGAAGAAAAGGAAGGAAGGAAGGAAGGAAGGAAGGAAGGAAGGAAGGAAGGAAGGAGAAAGACACTCATTGGTAAAATTTGTGCAGTAGCTCAGTTCCTGAAAAGGAAATTATGCTTTTTACACCCATTCCCTAGTTACCATAGTGCTTCAGTATTTGTGTCCTCCCAATATTAAAATTGGAGCCCCTGTTAAAATCTAGAGTCGCACAGGACAGTCCCACAGATATCCCAATCACTGGTGCTCACTTGCTTCTCACTTGTACCAAAACCTACTCTCAATTGTGATCCCAAAACTACTCGTATATACTACCCCAAACATATGATCTGCTTCCTATATGCACATACAAAAGGTATCCTACCTCTCACTATAGTTTCAAATGATCACAAAATCAAGAATTTAAAATGTGATCTCAGAAACAATGAAACCATAATAAACAAAGCAGAAACATTTCAAGGCATTGGGATGATCAAAAATTCCTGGAACCATAGAAAGGTACCAGAAACCAACCAAGAACTCCATACACACACAGCAAAAAGTATGAAAGAGGAATTTTTCCCACCATACAGGAAATAGTCAAGACAGTAGAGTGGGGAAAAGTTGAGGAGTTGTATACCAGGCAGGAGGTTAAAATCCTGAACATTTAAGGAGTACAAAAACATTCAACAATAAAAAAAAAGTTCCAATTAAAAAACATGAACAAAGTATTCGAACAGATATTTTTCAGAACAGATACAAATGGCCAACTAGCACATCACAAATACTTAGCATCACTAAGCATCGTGAAATACAACACTAAGCCACCTCAAGGTGTCATTTCACCTTCGGATGGCTGCCATCAAAAGAGAAGTAAATCCTGGAGTAGGTGACCTCTTAAAGAGTTTGAATCAGTTTAGGTTATTGCAGACAATATGAAAAATACCATGAAGCTTCCTCGAAGGGGAGGAAAAATTGAAATATCAAAAAAAAAAATCCAGCAACATTTGTAAATCCAAACACAGAACTGACAGAATTGTTCACTGAGGAATGAAGGGTCTGAATGGAAGTTGATATGGATAGTAAGGGATCAGAATATCAAGCCACAGAGTGGGTGAAAACCAACACACGTAGTAATACCAGTTTGGGAAGATGGTTGCATAGTACGTAAATAAGCCTAGGGCATAAAGATGAGAGTCGCATGATCTCGTTTGTGAGAGCTCAAAGACTTTAGAGTAGAAATATACTGTTGAGATAAGCTTTTTATACACTATGTGAAGATGAGTCTCTGTCTTTCTTTACCTGCCTGAGGCACCTTTGGATTGGTTTAATAAAGAGCTGAGTAGTCAATAGCTAGGCAGAAGAGGATAGGCGGGACATCCGGGAGAGACAGGAACTCTGGGAAAGAATCAGGCGCGAGTGATTCCCTAGCCAAAGAAACAGAAGCAGAGGAAGACACAGGTGCCAGTATTGAGGAACCATGTGACCAAATGTAGATTAGTAGAAACACATTAAGTTAAAGGATCTAGTTGGCATCAAGCCAGCTAAGGCCGAGCTTTCATAATTGATTAAAGTTCTCCATATCATTACTCTGGCAGCTAATGGGTCGAGACAGTCCTGTGATAGTTAAGTGGAACCGAAAGTTAGAACATAGTGAAGAACCGTCCACTATATATCCTATAACTGCTAGAGACAGTGTCCAGAGAAGCAGAAATGAAACTATGCTATAGATAAAAATGATAATTACGATATTTTGAACATGTATACAATTATATAATGGACCCCACAAATAAATTGCATACATATCAGTTAAAAGTAAAAGATTTAAAAAAGATTAAAAACACAAAGAAAAATTTCTGGTGGACAGAAAATTCCCCATTGCCATCTAATACACAACCTTTCATATAAATCAACTAAAAATTGACTCCTGTGTAAGGATATATCATTTTAAAATAAAAATAAAATCTTAGGTTTCTAGTCTTAAATTTTAGGGCTTGTGTCAAGGCAAGGCAACAAAAGGAGAAATACAGTCCCAGGATCCCCGTTGGTTCTACAGAGACGGCAATTTATCAAAATGCACACAGGGTTTTGATGATTTATTAATCCTGCACCTCTAAACATTCCGTACCATCTGAAAGTATATTCCCCTTGTTGACAAGAAGAAGGAGAGCTAGGAGGAACTAATGAGGCTTAAGTGAACGCCTCTGCACAGGCACTAGCTATGGATTTACACCCTGTCACAGGACCATTAGCACCGTTACCTGTGGTTGTTTATGGAGTTGTTTGCAGTGGGAAATTTCTATCCTGAGCACTGAGCAGAATCTGTGCAATGCTAGTGAGTCTGTGCAGCTGTACCTGCTCCCAGCTTGAATGACCATGACATCTCCCAACCACACTCATCATAATGATGAAGAGTTGGTTATATTTTTTGTAAGAATTATTTTATTTTTAACTCTCTCTCTCTCTCTCTCTCTCTCTCTCTCTCTCTCTCTCCCTGTCTCTCCTAGTCTCTCTGTCTCTCTTTGTCTCTCTCTGTCTCTCTCTCTGTCTCTGTTTGTCTCTGTCTGTCTCTGTCTCTGTCTCTGTCTCTCTCTCTCTCTGTGTGTGTGTGTGTGTGTGTGTGTGTGTGTGTGTGTGTGTGTGTGTGTGTGTGTGTGTATGCTCATCTGATTCCAGGAAATGCATCTCATTCCCCAGAACTGGGATTTAGGTAATTTGGGGCCAACCAATTTGGATTTTGGAGAGAGATTTAGGACATCTAGAACAGTAGTGTGTGCTCTTAATCATTGAGTGATCTCCCAGCCCTGAGATGGCTATTTGTTAAGCAGGAGGGTTTCCAGAAACTGAGATCAACATGCTTGCTAAAAGTATCAAGCTCCCTTTTTAGTCTATTTCAACTCCACTCTACATTCTTAGAGTCATCCACTTAATTTGTGTTATATAAACATACTTCTTTTTGATGTGCAATGTAAATATACAAAGTTAATGTTGGGAACCAACCCCTATTATTTTTCTACCTCATTTATTGAGGCAGGGCTTCTCATTCAAATCTAGAGCTTACTAATGTGGCTAGTCTGGGGATTGTCTATCCCCTGAGGATTGAATTACAGGTGAGCTGTCATGCTTTCTCAATTTTTACATCTGTTCTGGGGATCTGAACTCAGATCCTCACAGTCAAACAGCAAGTTCTTTAACCACTGAGCCTTTTCCCCAGTCCCTTTTGCCTTTTTGATAACTGTTTCATTCCTTCCATAGAGTACCTCTTTGTGGTTTTCAGCTTCATTTCCCTAGTGATTAAGACATAAAGCAGTGACTAGAGTACCTGTCAGTTATTTGCTTGTTTTCTTCTGAGAAATACCTATCACAAAGACACAGGCAGTAGAAAACATACAGGACCACAGGACTGCCTTCACACAAAAAAGCTTCATTGCCAAAAATGAGAAGTCAGCCCAGAAAAGAGACAAACTACAGTATAGGAAAGAGCACTTTAAAACTATGGATCCAAAGAAGAGTCCATGTCATGATTTATACGTCGGCTTCTTTTTAAAACCCCAAAGGTATTATTTGCTATCAAAACCTGAAGGTGTTATTTTTCTATAAAACTTAGCTATTATGTTATTTTCAAATAGTAATAAAATAAAACCTTCATTTTCTCTCAGTTTATCTGAGGACAACTTGTGGCAATTGCTGTCTCCTTCTATCCTACAGATTGGGGGACTGACTGTGATAAAACACCAAGATTGAAGGGACATAGGGAGGAAGGGGTTTATTTGGCTTACACTTCCACAGTACCATCCTTCATCAGAGAAAGCCAGGATAGGAACTCAAACAAGGAAGGGACCTGAAAGCAGGATCTGATGCTGAGGCCATGGAGGTGGGGTTGTTTACTGGCTTGTTTCTCATGGCTTGCTCACTCTGATTTCTTTTAGAACACAGGACCACCAGCTCAGGGGTTGTCACACTCACCCACCGTGGTCTGGACCTCTTTTTTGATCACTGATTAAGAAAATGTCCTACAGGTTGGGCTGTAGCACAACCTTCTGGAAATTTCTCAGTCTTCTCTGATGACACTAACTTGTGTTAAGTTGACATAAAACTAGGCAGCATGCTGGCTTTGTTCTTTTCCTTTGCTATTTTCCTGGAATACTTAGTGAGTTTTGTTGTGTCTTAGTTCCCCACAGTGTGATTTACTCTTATATGTGAGGCAGGGATACTGGTTGATCACCTTAATCCAATTAGAATGAATTGAGCTGGTATTGACTTCAAGTCATTATTAATAAAGCTACATCTATCTCTGATTCATTTAACTACTGATTCCCTGAAATCCACTCATTTCAGAGAAATCTCTGTGAAACTTCCAGCTATTACTCTTCATCCTTGTGTAATTTCAGAACATGGCAAATATTCCAAAGGTACAATATACTCTGTGAGGAATTACTATGCGTTTAGATGTGTCCCTAACCCAGAAGACCCTAAAGTGCTTTGGCAGTGGGACAGTACTAAAGCACAAGGGGCAACGTGCCCCACACCCCGGGAAATCAGCAAGGTCATGGCTTCCATGAATCTGGGAGTGCTGAGCGAGAGCAGCTGCAGCGAAGATGAGCTACTGGAGGAATGCATCCGGAGCTTTGATGCAGCTGGCAGCCTATGCTGAGGGGACCACATTCTCAAGATGGTGCTTACCATGCACAGCTGGGTGCTGCCATCCTCAGAGCTTGCTGTCCGGCTGCTGACGTCGTATCAAAAGGCTGCCAAAGATGCCCAGGAGCTCAGACAGCTACAGATCTGTTACTGGACAGATACTGGCTGACCCATCACCCTGAGGCAGTGCACCAGGAGCCCCAGCTGGAAACAGTCATAAGCCGGTTTTGGGCCACTGTCGCTCAGGAGGGCAACATGGCCCAGAGGAGCCTAGGAGATGCCGCCAACCTGCTGAGTCCTGGAGGGCCCGGTCCCCCGCCTCCCATGAGTAGCCCAGGCCTGGGCAAGAAACGGAAAGTGTCCTTGCTGTTCGATCACCTGGAGACAGAGGAGCTGGCAGAAAACCTTACTTACCTGGAGTTCCAGTCCTTCCAGGCCATCACACCCCAAGACCTGCGGGGCTATGTTTTGCAGGGCTCAGTGAGAGGTTGTCCTGCTCTGGAAGGTTCTGTGGGTCTGAGCAACAGTGTATCCCGCTGGGTGCAGGTCATGGTGCTGAGTCATCCTGGGCCTGTGCAACGTTCCCAGGTACTGGACAAATTCGTTCGTGTGGCACAGAGGCTTCGCCAGCTGCAGAATTTCAACACACTGATGGCAGTCACAGGGGGCCTGTGTCACAGCGCCATCTCCAGACTCATCTCCCACGTCCATCTGAGCCCTGACAGCACTAAGGCCTGCTGGAGCTGACAGAGCTCCTCTCTTCCCACAACTATGACTCCTATCGCCGCACCTGGGCCAGCTCTACTGGCTTCCGACTGGCGGTATTGGGTGTACACCTCAAGGACCTGGTATCTCTGTATGAGGCCCATCCAGACAGATTACCAGATGGCCGTCTGCACCTTCCCAAGCTGAATAGCCTGTAACTAAGGCTGCAGGAGCTGACAGCACTCCAGGGACAGCATCCCCCCTGCAGTGCCCATGAGGACCTGCTGCACCTGCTGACGCTTTCCCTGGATCTCTTCTACACAGAAGACGAGATTTACGAGCTGTCTTATGCCCGGGAACCACGCTGTCCCAAGAGTCTGCCACCGTCTCCCTTCAAAACGCCTGTGGTGGTGGAGTGGGCCCATGGTGTGACCCCAAAGCCAGACAGTGTGACTCTGGGTAGCATGTGGAACAGCTAGAGGAGTCTGTGTTCAAGAACTACGACCCAGAAGGCCAGGGCTCTATCTCTCTGTAGGACTTTGAGCGGCTGTCGGGCAACTTCCCCTTTGCCTGCCATGGGCTTCACCCACCGCCCCACCATGGGAGTGGCTCCTTCAGCAGAGAGGAGTTGACCAAGTACCTGCTCCATGCCAGTACCATCTGCTCCAAGGTGGGCCTGGCCTTCCTGCACGCCTTCCAGGAGGTCACCTTCCACAAGCCCACCTTCTGCCACAGCTGCAGCGGCTTCCTCTGGGGGGTCACCAAGCAAGGCTATCGCTGTCAGGACTGTAGGCTGTGTTGTCACAGACACTGCAGGGATCAAGTGAGAGTGGAGTGTAAGAAGAAGCCAGAGACTAAAGGTGACCCTGGCCCCCCAGGTATACCTGTGCCAGCCACACCACTTCCTCCCGCCAGCTGTAGCTCAGAGGAAAGTCTCTCCGATACACTGTCCCCGGATCTGGAGTCTGGTTGCCACCTCCGCCATGCTTGGACCCAGACGGAGTCCTCACCCTCTTCCTGGGGGCCAGAGCTGGTGCCCTGCCCAGCACCAGTTTTACCATCCAAAGCTTCCTCAAAGCCCAGCGTCTGAACAGCATCTGGAATCTTTTCCCTTACTCCCCTAACCAATGCCTCCTCCACCCCCACACTGCCTCTGACAAAGCACCCACCATCTTTTCCCCCAGAAAATGTTCTTTTGCACTGCACTGACTGCCAGTCACGCCCCTTCCCCTCACTTAGCGACTGCTGTTCTGTGTTGGATGCATTTGGACTCCAGTTGTGCCAGCTCCCCACTTCCCAGAGAAGGAAGACTAGAGCGCAGTAAGATTAGCCTTCAAGCCGACGGTGTGAGAGGCAAGACTCGAACCTGTTTTAAAACTGGAGCTCTGAACCAGTGGGCCATGGGGTTGAGAGGCTGTGAGGGTGGAGGGGACAGGGTTCTAACCAGTGTCAGGAAAGGGGCTGGTGCGGGCAGTGTATGTGAAACATCTTCCTTTGCTTGGAGCCTCCCATAGCTTGCTCAAGGTAAAACCTAATCCTGTGGTTTACAAAGTTCTGCAAGGTCTGTCCCCACCACCTGTCTTCCCTTCCCACTGCTCACCCTTACTCATCCTCTTTTACCTACACTGGCCTCTAGACTCCTAGAACATGCCCCTAAATATTTCTACCCCAGGGCCTTTGCACTACCTGCTCCGTTCACCTGCAATGACTCTCCTGCTCTAGAGCTTTGCTCCAGAGACATCCCCTTGGGGAGGCCTCTGGATGTCAAAACTTGTTCTGCCTCCTGTCCCCTTCTGCTTTATTTCCCTCTGTGGTACTTTGGTCCTCTAACAAGCTAGACATTCACCTATTTATCTTGTTAAATGTCTGCCCCTCCTTACCAGGAACAGCTCCCCAAAGGCAGAGATGTTTATCTGCGTTATCTCTAGATAGAGTACCTGGCAGAGTTGGTACCAGGGAGCACCTATAAAGTGTTGGTCTGATGAAAAAAAAAAAAAGCACAAGGGGCAATTCTCTGAGTCTCCAGTTCTGTATAATCAGTTCACCTCTGACAGGAACTTCATTTTTTACAATCTGTAAATGAGAGAATCTCCATAAATGGAGTTTTATAAATCTTAACTGGCTTATATTTGTATTTCAGAAAAAAATGGAGAAAATAAGAGAAAGAAAGAGAGATACAGAGAGAGAGAGAGAGAGAGAGACAGACAGACAGAGAGAGGGTTCAAGCTAGGTTTAAACCTATGGATGCTAGTCACTGATAGAAGTGGAGAAGGTTCTATTCATTGAGAATCCAGTTGATCTTTGAGCGAGTAGGTTACAGTCTGTTTACACATGACGGTTATGTGATTATATAAAAGGAAATGTTCGGTCAAATGCAGCTTTCAAGATCTATTTTTAATTTTTTTATGTGTCCATGTGTGTAGGTAAGAGCATGTGAGTACAGGTGTCTGCAGTGACCAGAAGAGGGCACCAGGGGTAGCAGTGACAGTCAGTTGTGAGCCACTTGACATAAGTGCTGGGGATCAAAGTGGCAACATCTGGAAGAGCAGTGCATTGTCTTAATAACTAAGCCTCCAGAAGCAACTTTAGTTCAAGCTTGAATTTTAACAGAGTATTAGCCCACATGTTATCTGTTTGAGCTGTATACATACAATTAAACCATTTATATATTATGATACTCAGTAAATATTGATATACTCCAAGGAATTTTGGCCTACTGAATCTATTTTATTTTTATTATTTTTTCTTCTATACTATAAGAGTATAAGATCTATACTCTTAATTTATGCTTCTACTCTTGCTTCCTCATATGCTAATCTTTTAAGATTCAATTCAGTGCCATTCTAGACATCCCACTCATCCAGTGTATACCCCATTCATAGGACAATGACAGCAATGTTAACAATGATAGACTCTCATCTTCACTTATACAATGGACTTACTAAAAAGTTTTTATTGGTTGTAAATCTTTATCTCCCAGTAATCACTTGGGATTGATTATAAGCAGGCTTACCTTTAGTTCTTATCATGTATAAGTCAGTGAATTAAGAATCATTCCATATCCTTTTCTGCAATGGCTTTGCCATCAGAACACAGATGTTCTGAGGAGATAGCTCAGTCAAAGCTGGAGGTAGCATTGGTTTGCTCTGAAATGAATTTTGTTAGTACATACAAGGACTTTAGCACCTATCTGGTGCTTGTCTTCTGTTTGGTGTTAACACTGGAGCCTTAAACAGTACGGAGATGCACTTCTTCAATGCCCTGGAAGTTCATCAGCTAGGAAAAGATTTGCTGAAGTTAATGCAGGAGGGATGTTCTAGTTTGTTTCTATTGCTGTGATAAACACCATGATTTGGGGACAGAAAATACTTATTTTACCTTGTGTCTCTATGTCACATTCCACCAAGGATGGAAGTTGGAATAGGAAGTAGCATAGAAACTATAGAGAAATTGTTTATTGTCTCACTCCCAAAATCACGGTCAGCCAGCCTTCTTGTGTATCTCAGGCCCACATGCCCAGGGAGGGTACCTCCCACAGTAGGCTGATCCCTTCCACACCAATTATCAATTGAGACAGTTCCCCACAGGCATGGCCTTAGGCCGATGTGAGCTGAGCATCTGTTTAACTGAGGTTTCTTCTTTTCAGTTGACTCTAGGTTGTGTCAAGTTGACAATAAAAACTAACCAAGACAATGGGCAAATTAGGAGAGTATTTTTGTGGTTGGTTTTGTTTTGTTTTGCTTTTTTGCTTTGTTTTGTTTTAGCACAAGTTGAACATTTGATTAAAGGGAAAATTGGTGCTGAAAATACAGATATATGAGAAAATGTAGCTGTCCCTGGCTTTGATGTATAATTTTCTGAAAGGGACATTGCACGTTATGATACTTTAGTATGTTCAAGCTAGCTAAGTAATCTGTGGCGAACATTGGTTCATGAGCAAGAGAAAACCAGAGGCATCCTGCAGAGGAATATACAAATGAATGTAAGAGTTATACAGAAAAATAAATAAATATAAACCAAAGATGATCACAGTCTCTACAAGCTCAGCCAGAAAGTGTGGTCATCAATATTCATAAACTTTTACAATCAAACACACAAAGGTATGCAGACTGGAGGAAATATAAAAAGTTGATATTTGTGGGTAGAGTAGAGCAACCAGACAGGACCTGTACAAAGAAACAAAAACTAACATTTCCACTGCAGTGTAATTTACTAAGCAAGTATAAGTAAGGTTTCTAATTGTGTTGAAATGGTGTTATCTTGTAGTGAAATCTGGCCTTAGTGTCACTGTGCTGAAAAGCATGACCCTAAATTCCTCATCCTTCTATCTCAATCTCTCAAATGTGGGTATTTCTAGTGTTCAATATGTGCACTGTGCCTCCCGGTTCTAGTTGTATCAATAGAACAGTCTTATGCCAGTACCACTCGTGGCAGAAACTAAATATAACTCATCTGTATTCCTTTCTGTACAAAAGGGAACGCTTTTGCTCAGTCACACATTGATAAGCACATAAAACATTCTAGAATAGGAATATTTTAAATGTTACCAATTTGTTTAGGTCACTTATCTAACCTTTGGAACTATATATTTTTTTTTTTTGCTGTTAGTTGATTGGTGGTTTTTTAAAAACCTATTACCTATGATCTTGAGATGCTTACTGCTAGCACACCAGCCCCTTGAGACCAATGACAAGTCTTCCTCCATGCAAAAGCAACACCAGTGGTGATATTAACAATGAAATATGCATATTATTCTTAAGAGGGTTGTATTTAGACTCTGAGCTGAGGAAAATATGAAGAGGGCTGTACAATATTGGAATAAAGAGCAAACTGTAACATATGCATTGAAAGGAAAATTCTGCAAAATTAGAACTGTCAGAACTATCTGACAAATGAAAAAAATGTTGTCTAAAATCCATGAGCTATAAAAATAGATTTCATCAATATCTTCACAGTGTAATAGAGCTATCAATTTCCATTTGTGACACACTGTTATACAACATATGCAAAAGAGTGCATGGATTCTGTGTGCAATCTAAGATAGATATTCTTATTTGTCATTTATATCCATGAGCACAAAAAAATTGTCTTATTTGATATTTATTTTGACATTATCAGAATATATGAGATATTTTATTCTTCTGGAATTTCAAATATGTTACTAACACATCTGGGGTTACAGATCAATACTGATGTTTAGCTTTTATTATCAAAATTTTACTCAATTTTTCTTTGCCAAGGATATTGTCCAAATTCAAGAACATTCTTTTTTCCCCTCTTTGGGTTTTTAATATAAGGTTTCACTGTATAGTCCTCGTTCTCCTAGAATTAGTTCTATAGACAAGGCTGTCCTTGAACTCACAGAGATCCACCTGCTTCTGCTTCCCGAGTGCTGCAATTAAATGTGTACACTACCACAGCCCAGCAGAAAGAACTTTCTGATCCAAGCAATGAAGAGAATGTGCTTAACCTATCTACAAAACTTTCTACCCAGAATGTATCCTCTATATGAAATGCAGGGATGGGGGTGGAGCAGAAACTAAGGGAATGATCAACCAATACCGGCACAACTTGAGAACCATCTCATGGGCAAGGACCAATCCCTGACACTATTAATGATACTCTGTTATACTTTTAGACAAGTGTCTAGCATAACTGTTTTCTGAGAGGCTCCACCCAGCAGCTGACTAAAACAGATCCAGAGACCCACAGCCAAACACTGGATGGAGCATCAGGAGTCTAATAGAAGAGTAGGTGGAAGAATTAAGGGCCCTGAAGGGGATAAGAACTCTACAAGAAGACCAACAGAGTCAACTAACCTGGACCCTTGAGACTCTCAGAGACTGAACCACCAACTAAAGAACGTACACAGGCTGGATTTAGGCCTCCCAGTACATATGTGGCAGATGTGTAGCTTGGTATACATGTGAGTCCTGAACAACTGGAATAGGGGCTATACCAAAAGCTGATGCCTATCTGTGGGATATGTTCTTCTAGCAGGGCTGCCTTGTCTGGCCTTAGTGGGAGTGGATGCACCTAGCCTCAAGGAGACTTGATGTGCCACGGTATGGGAATACCTAGGTAAGTCCTCCACTCTCTTAGAGGGAAGAAAGGGGGTGGGAGGATGTATTATGGGAAGGGGACACCGGCAAGAGGGCAGTGAGTGATATGTAAAGTGAATAAAAATAAATATAAAAAGAAGGTATTAATAGAGGGAAATGGATTAATAATTAGTTATGTATAATGTTAACAATAAATCTTCATGTTTAGTCTGAATTTCAAAATTTTAAGGAGTCATTTAAAATTTTCAAATTCAGTGTGGCAATTAGCTTTGATTGTCAACTTGACACAACATAGAATCACCTGAAATGAGTCTCAGTGAAGGATGTTTATGTTGGATTGGCTATGGATAACCTCTACGAGAGGTTATCTTAAGTCACTTAATGGGTGTGGGAAGATCCTGACCATACTGGTGTGCACCATTCATGTACAATCCACGAGGCATGAGCTGTAGGAATGAAAATATCTAACTGAAGTGAAACAGGAGGCAAGTGAGCATGTATGCATTCAGTCTCTCTGCTCTTGACACTGGGTGTGAGATGACTGACTGTATCAAGCTCCTGCCACTCTGACATCCCACAGGGATGGGTTGTTACCTGGGATTGTAGACTAAGGTAAAACTTTTCTCCTTGAACTCACCTGTTGTCGGGATGTAATAGCAGCACAGCAACAGAAATAAAATTAGGGCACTCAGTCCCTTTATTTTATCACAAAGAACATAAAACACTGTTTCAGCTAAAGAAATCAGCGTGGTCTTATTTGTGGCAACAAATATTCCATTGAAATGTGGTCCTGTGACATAGATAAATGCACACATTTTATAAGGTTTCAATCAGTGTGAAATAGTGATTAATTCTGAGAAACTGAACCTTCCTAAACATGGTCTGTTCATGGAGTCATGAAATATTATTGAAGCAAAGCAAAGATACATTCTAGAATTTCACATACACACATAGACACACACAGACACACACAGACACACACACACACACACACAGAGAGAGAGAGAGAGACAGAGAGAGACAGAGAGAGACAGAGAGAGACAGAGAGAGACAGAGGGAGACAGAGGATGAGAGAGACAGAGACAGACAGAGAAGGAGAAGGAGGGAAGGAGGGAGAGAGGGAGAGAGGGAGGGAGACAAGGAGAGTCAGAGAGACAAATAGAAGGAGAGGAAAGAGGAACTTGGCATGTTTGGGTAGAAAACTTTATTTAAAAGTGATATTCGTGTTTGGACTATGTTTAGGGAAACATGATGTAGAAGTGTAGTTTCACTCCTCATCATAGTGTGCAATGTTCTTCATTTTTCTGAAGGCCTGAACCATGAACAGAATCACATGATTAAGTCATGTTCTTGAAAATTATCTGATCTTGAGCATGTACTAAATTTGTATTTAATGCAATATGATATTTTTATGCCTTGACTCTGATTACTACATTAAAATTCTATAAGAAATCATTTCCGTGGGCGCTGCTGTCAGAGGGCAATTTTGGTTGCTTAAAAAAATAAATACAATCAGAACTTTCTCTTTTCTTCCTAGTTTCTACCAATCAGTTTTATTTCCATTATCCAGTTTTAAGAATTCTTCTGACCCAAACAATGAGAAGAACATGTTTTATGAGAAGGTATTGGTAGAAAGAAGCAGTCTAATAATCAGCCATATAGAATGTTAATAATCAAATTAATTAAGGAAATCTTAATTTTATCCTCCCTGAAATTCCAAACTAGTACAAGCAAATACTCCTGTTATTTACTTTGAGAAGGAAGATGGATTCTGTCACACAGATAAGAGGCCACAAACCTCAGATGACACAGCCTACAGAAGACAAAGTCATCTAAGAGAGAAGGCAGGAACAGTGGTTATTATTTTAAACTTACTTTTGAAATCCAAAACTCTGACAATCCCATGGTTTTTAGTTTTGGGATTTTTTTTTTTTTTTGGTTGGTTGGTTGGTTGCTTGCTTGCTTTTTACATTATCTTTTCTCTTTATGTTTACAGACTGTGTATTTTTATTATTTATTTATTTATTTACATTTCAAATGTGGCTCACCTTTCAGGTTCCTCCTGCTTGTGTCCCCCACACCCCATCCCCTCTCTACTTTGCCTCTAACAGAGTACTCCCCACCTACCCACCCACTCCCACCTCACCCCTCTAACATCCCCCTTCTCTGAGGCATCAAACCTCCACAGGACCAAGCATATCTCCTCCCACTTAGGCCAGACAAGGCAATTCTCTGCTACATATGTGGGGGGTGGGTAACGGACCACCTCATGTATGCTCTTTGGTTGGTGGCTTAGTCCCTAGGAGATTTGAGAGGTCTGGTTAGTTGATACTGTTGTTCTTCCTACAGGGCTGTCATCCCCTTTAGCTCCTTCAGTCCTTCCCCTAACTCTTCTATAGGTGTCCCTAGGCTTAGTTCAATGTTTGCCTGTAAGTACCTGCATCTGTCTCAGTCAGATGCTGGCAGAGCCCCTCAGAGGACAGTGATGCTAGGGATCTGTCTGCAAGCACATCTTGGCACCAGCAATAGTGTCAGTGCTTGGTATCTGCTGATGGGATGGATCTCAAGGTGGGGTGGTCTCTGGATGGCCTTTCCTTCAGTGCTCCTTCTTTTGGGGGGCATGTCTATCTACTGGAGGTGGTCTCTTCAGGTTCTATCTCCATGCTATTGGGCATTTTGACTAATGTCATCCCCACTGGGTCCTGGGAGCCTCCCACATTCTGGTGTCTGGGACTTTCTATTCATTCTCCTGGCCCTGTGGGCTTCTCTCCTGTCTTCTCCAAAACTGATCTTGCCCCCATTTTTGTCCCTTGCCCTCCCCTCTCTCACTAAGGTCTCTCCCTCTCTCTGCCTCCTATGATTATATTGCTCCCCCTTCTGAGTGGGATTGAAGCATCCACACGTGGGCCTTCCTTCTTGTTAAGCTTCATATGGTCTATGTGTTATATCATGGGTATTCTGAACCTTTTGGCTAATATCCACTTATCAGTGAATACATATTATGTATGTCCTTTTAGGTCTGAGTTACCTCTTTCAGGATGATATTTTCTAGTTCCATCCGTTTGCCTGCAAAATTCGTGATGTCCTTGTTTTTAATAGCTGACTAGTATTCCATTGTGCAAATGTACCACATTTTCTGTATCCATTCTTCTGTTGAGAGACATCTGGGTTGTTTCCAGTTTCTGGCTATTATAAATAAGGCTGCTATGAACATAGTGGAGCATGTGTTCTTGTGATATGGTGGAACATCTTTTGGGTATATGCCTAGGAGTGGTATAGCTGGGTCTTCAGGTAGAATTATTTCCAATTTTCTGAGGAGCAGCCAGACTCATTTTCAGAGAGGTTGTACCAGTTTACAATCCCACCAGCAATAGAGGAGTGTTTCTCTTTTTCCACATTCTCACCAGCATCTGCTGCTGCTTTTTTTTTTAATCTTAGCTATTCTGATTGGTAGAAGTGGAATCTCAGGATAATTTTGACTTGCATTTTTCTGATTACTAAGGATGTTGAACATTTTTTTAGGTGCTTCTCCACCATTTGACATTCTCAGTTGAGAATTCTCTGTTTGCTCTATAGCCCATTTTTTATTGAATTATTTGATATTCTGAAGTCTAACTTCTTGAGTTCTTTGTATATTTTGGATATTAGCCCTCTATCAGATGTAGGGTTAGTGAAGATCTTTTCCCAGTCTGTAGGTTGCCATTTTGTCCTATTGACAGTGTTCTTTGCCTTACAGAAGTTTTTCAGTTTCATGAGGTCCTTCATTTTACTAAAAACAAGCAAACAAACTGGTAGAGGAAAAACACGTGCTTTCTATCATCATTTATTTTGGCTGCCATCACTCTTCCTAGATTTACTTAAGAGTTCATCCATATTCCGTATCCCCTGAAGACCTTCTAGTCCGTAATGTTCTATGTCGTTAGGATAAACAATAAACTTCTAAACTCTATTGTTCTCAAAATTTTGAAAGCAGAGCCCTAGGAAAAAATGGCAGTGGTGCCAGACTCCAATACTGTGTGATTCTGCACTCATTGCCTAGAGACTTGTCTGAATTAACTTTGGAAATGAAGTATACCATTCAAGAGAATAATAGAGAGTCAAAACTTAAGAAGCTATGAAGCCCAGAATGAACCTGCACTATTCATTGCTGGTATTCCAGGCGTTAAAGTCACAAAATAAATAAGTTTTCAGGGAGGGAGTCTAAGGCTCTTACCCTTTTGTCTGTCCATATGCAAATGTGAGCCATCTGCAGTGGGGAGGGGTGAATCCCAGAGCACAGACATTGTCAGCTGACAGACTCTTCATCAGAAAATGCACTGCTTCTTTGCAGGAACACTTCTTTCAGTAAGCAATGGACCAATCTAAGTAAAAATGAATGAATATGAATTCTTTCTCATTAGCATAGGAAGCTATTTTCCTATCAGCCATCCAGCCATGCTCTTAAGCAATTTTTCACAGTTATCCCAATGACACATTGTTCAGTTTTTATGACACTGGGTAATTTGCCCAAAGAATGACATCATGACTCCATCAAGTCTTGCTGAGGCACACATTCATGTATTCACTAAGCATCTTGTAGCATACTCTTTGCAAATCAGGATGATGACCACATTTGCAGTGTAAATGTTTGCATGAAATAGATTCTTGTTATATGAAAAAGTAATAAAATTCACAGAGAGCCAAATCAAGATATATAACTATTATATAATGTAAGCTGTATCATTACTGGAAAATGCTTAAAGTCATCGTGTTGGTTAATATTGTCAGCTTGACTGGCTTGGGAATAAACTAGAAGGTGCACCTCTGGATATGTCTTATGTGACAGTGTTTCCAAAGTTGAGGATGAACAGTCCACCTGGAATGTGGGAGCCACCATCCCATGGGCTGATGTCCCACATTGAAGAAAAAAGAAAAAAAGAGGTGGAAGCCACCAGAACTCATTTCTCTCTTCTTCCAAACAGCAGACACCATGTGAGTGCTCATAAACTTGCTGCCGTATCACCTGCTCCTGGATGGACTGTGGCAACTCCAACTGTAAGCCCAAAGGAATTCTTTTTTGTCTGAGTTGCTTTTGTCCAGTATTTTATCACAGCATCAAGAAAAGCAGCTGAGATAGATATGAATGGCATGCAGTTAACCTGCAGGAAAGAAATATAACAAAACATTTTATACTGTAAGATTGATAAGGTTTCATTTAATTTCTGCTTCTTACAGAATAATCAATGCTGAGAATTATTAAGGATTTATAAAAATGTGTGCTGGTCTCACTCTCCTTCTTCATGATGTGTTACAATTATATTTCCCATTATTTCTAGTTTTAAACGGTGAGCGAGAAGGATGATTCCAGAAGTGGATTGATAATGTCTGGAGAGTAGGCTCAGTAGTTAAGAACACTGCAGCTCACAACCATCCGAAACTCCGGTCTCAGGAGTTCTAAAGCCCTCTTCTGGACTCTACAGGCATACATGCACATGTATGTTGCACATACGTACATGCAGGCAAAACACTCAGACACATAAAATAAAAACAAATCTTTATTTTTTCTGAGAAGTGGATTGATAAAATGTATGCATAAAACATAAAAACACTCTTTGAATCAGGATAAAGGCATACTTTTAAAACAGATTTTTTTATATAGTAATGTATTGACTTGAGTCTTTTTCTATCAGTTTACTGTCTGTCCTGTGAGGTTAAACAACCTGTAGCTTTTCTAAATAACTGTTACATGCATTTATTTATGTGATTGTGCACACACACATGTGCACCACAGAATGTATGTGTGTCAGAGGGGTGTGGGTCAGGGAACAGATTATATAAGTCTGTCCTTTCCTTCCACCATGTGGCTTCTAGATAATAAGGTAGAGTCATCAAGTTTGGTGACTTGCTAACTGACTGAGCTTGCTAACAGACACGGGCTATCACTTTTCCATTCCTTTTGTATATTACTTAAAGTTATATATTTGGGCATTAAAAATTAATCATTGTCTGGTATCACAGACACATTCTCTGAGTTATCTATGTTAATTTATACATTAGTGTATTCACATCTGCTTGCTTTCCTTGTACATGCTTATATCATGCAAAATAAGATGTCTTGATGCTGTGTCAGCACACAAGTGTTGTTAAGTTTACATCCAAGCATTCAAGTCATAGGATATTGGCAGGACATCGAACATATTGTTGTTTTTGTTTGAATATTATGCTTTGGGGGGATGAATGTAAGTGTCAGTTTTCAAGGAGTCAAATTTGATGTTTGTGTGGTGTGTGTGTGTGTGTGTGTGTGTGTGTGTGTGTGTGTGTGTTTCCTCTTACTTGACTGGTATAAGCAAGGAAAACTCAAATTCCTCATAAATATCACTTTCATGTGTCGGTGAACATTTTCTGAGGAGTCTAGCATCTTAATCACCTGACTGAGCTACAGTGTGAGAGAGAACAAAGAATAAAATGGTGGAAGATGGATACACTTTCTCACTGTTTTGAGTTGAAATGTCTGTATCCTCCTACCATTGAGATCGGAGCCAACAGTTCTCAAGCTTAACTCTTGGGACAGCATTTACCTTATGGAGTCCTCTGCTCTACTCCTTGTCTTCAGTCTACAACTGTTATGTTTCTAACTCCCCCTGGTTCTCCAGCTGATGATGGCAGATGGTGGCATGTGCCACCTCTCACAGTGGTGGTGGTGGAAGCATAGTTACTGTTAGTTCTGTTCCTCTCTGGAAACCTTGCCTAATACAGATGCAAGAATCAAGAGGACCCTCGGCCAAGTGTCACCTGCTTAATCAATAACCTTCCATTCTTTGATAATATTTATTGTCCTTTCTCTCAGTGGCACTCTCTTTCATTTTATAAGTAAAAGTCAAACAGAGAAAGCTCAAGTATATGCACGTGACTTCCTGTGAGGTCAAACATGGCTGCATCTAACTCACCTTGAGTTGAACTTTATTCCTGATGATATAATGAGTGTTTGCATATTCAATGAAAAAAGAACGATCTGAAAAGAGCAATGACTTAGGTTGGCATAAAGTCCCTTGGATAATAAAATTTCTTTTCCAGTCTATAATTTGTGGAGACCCAATATTTACTAACATTGCATGATTTATAACATGAATCAAACACAACTTTAAAACTATCTAAGAACAGAAATATTTCAATTGTCCTATTTAAGTCAAGTCATATAAGTACTATGAAGGTAATTATTATATCCTGTGACTTATCTGGTGATGGTCACCACACAGATTCTGAGGTTGCTCAGAGTTAAATGGTAAGGTAATATTATTTCCTGAGATTGAATCCCAACTATTGACTTCTATTTTTATTTTGAGAAAGATAAAATTTGTTCTGATATAAACAAATATAGAGTAGTTATAAATTTCCAAGTATATACTCTTCTCATAGGATGAATGCATTGAATTATATAAGGCTGCTTTTGGTAACAGATGCTAAAATCAAGTAACAAAATTGAACAGAAGTTTGAAAGGATAGCTATCCAAATAAAAGTCCCAGGCAAAATGGGTGTGGTGTCAGGAGACACAGGTGCAGATTTCCAAAGCAACCCTATGAACACATCTCTGCCATAGTACTCCCCCCAAAACTATCATGTCTGTAAAACAGACCTAGTCATGTTCACATCACAAATTTGTTGTAAAGATCAAATGAAGTTATCTATGTAAAGTGATAAAGTAGTGTTTTATAACAACTAAATGACAAGTCAACATTAACTTTTCTATCATTATTGTGTCTCCCTTGATTCTACAAGTTTGCATCATACCCTATAAGGCAGTTACTGATCCAAGCTCTGAAGCTGTAGGAGAATAGAACGTGGCTATCTATACCTCGTACAAATTACACATTAGATTGTATGACTTACATATATATGAATGTATATACATGTATATGTGTATTGTATATGTATATATGTGCGTGTATATGTGCATGTATGTATGTCATCCCCATGAACATGTGGGTACACATGTATGAACAGATATCTGTAGGAAACAAAGGCCAACCTCCGCTGTTGTTCCTCAGGATCTGCTCACCTTGTTATTTGAGACATAATTTCTCTCTAACAAGGAGCTTGTCAAGTAGGCTATGTTGGATGCTCATGGAACACCAAGGATACGTCTTTCTCTACCTCTCCAGTGTCATGATAACACGTATACATTATCATATGAACTATGGGGACTGGACTTAGTTCTTCAATCATGTACAGAAAGAACTTCACCTACAAACATCTCTCTATAGTCTGTCATCCTAGTTTTAGGTCCCTAAAATATCTCTCCCTGACATGAGCCTAACTTCCTTTGTCAGCCACTCTCCTATAGCCTGGTGACATTGCTTATTAATGGTTTGGTAGAATTCATGGTTAAGGATACCCATTTTTTTCTTTTATCTTTTTCATAATGTAATTATTTATTCACTTTACATCCAGACTGCAGCCCTCCTCACTTCTTGCAGTCCCATACTCACACCTCCTACACCCATCCTCCCTTCTTCTCAGAGAAGGGAGGCCTTCCATGGATACCAGTTCCTCCACCTAATGCATCTAGTACCGGCAGGACTAAGCAAATCCTCTCCCACCTGATTACAGGAGGTGGCCACTTCAGGCTACATATGCTCCTCTGATTGAAGTCTCTGCTAAGGTCACCCCCCCATAGACTCTCAAGAGCCTCCCCTTTTGTGTCTCTAGGTAGTCCAAGTGATGGCCCCCAATTTCTCTTCTCTTCCCCAGCCCCTCGTCTCCCCATATTTAATCTCCTTCTCTGTTTCCTTCTCCACTACCTCTTCCACCCAGTTCCCCCCCCCACTCCATCCACTTCCAATGTCCTTTTTATTTTCCTTTCCAAATGAGAATCAAGCATCCTCCCTTTGGCCCTCCTTGTTACTTAGCTTCTTTGTGTCTGTGGATTGTAGGTAGCATGGTTATCTTGTACTTTATGGCTAATATCAACTTTTAAGTGAGTACATTCCATGTGTATTTTTATGAGTCTGGTTTACCTCACTCAGGATGATATTTTCTAATTCCATCCATTTGCCTGCAAATTTCATGATGTCTTTGTCTTTAGTAGCCGAGTAGTATTCCATTTTGTAAATGAACTGCATTTTTGGTATCCACTTTTCAGTTAAGGGACATCTAGGTTGTTCCGGTTTCTGGCTATTACGGATAAGGGGGCTATGAACATGGATGAGCAAGTATTCTTGAGGTAAGGTGGAAAATCTTTTGGGCGTACCCATTTCTTTAATGTGCCCTTCATGTGATAATCAGAGGATTTTTTGTTTGTTTGTTTGTTTGTGGTTGTTATTGTTCAAAGGAAACTACTGAGAAAGATCTCTTGGGACATAATAATAAAATTAGCCATTCTTGTGAATTGATAACTTTTCTCTAAAAGATGCCAGTTTAAATGGCTGAAAAAGCAGAATTCCTTGATTAGGTGTTGATGAGTCCCAGGGAGATTTTAATATACAGATTTCTAGGAACAGTCACTAAAGTTTCTGATTCAGCTTGCCGAGATTTGCACATTAAGGGTGAATGTCTCACTCTCCTTTCTGAATATGGATTATTACCTGCTCCTTGTGCAAGATATTTTCTTCATTACCTTCTACCCAATAATGCAGTAACATGAAGGGGATAAAACAATGTCAGTTTTATCTGAGTCTAAGCACACCACATGGTAATAACTAATGAATATTTTAAAAATAAACCGCATAAATAAAGTAGTAAATAATATGTTAGGGTAGCTAATTGGTATTTAAGAAATGCTGGTTAATTTCTGTGCATGGAAGCACACCCCTATAATCCCAGCATTCAGGAAGTGGAGGCAAGGAGATACTGCCAGTTCAAAGCCAACCCGGTCTGTAAAGCTTTTGTTCCTTTGAGGGAAGGACCTTATGTAGCACAGGCTAGTCACAAGTTCACCATGTACTGAGAAGGACCCCCTAAATGCTGCAATTATAGGTGTGTGCCAACACTTAGTTTGATAATGGGGACTGAGCTTGGAGCCAGTCTGCTCATTCTAGGTAAACATTCTGTCAGTTGAGATACATATTCACCTCTCCTACATGCATTTCTTACAGACATGTGCATGTCTTGAGTTAAGAGAAGCAGCAGTCAATGCTGTCCAGTTCTTAGTGAGAAACTCCTGTTCAGTAAGGTAGAGGCAGAGACGAACTGAGAAGGAACAGAAACAATAGACTGTATATTTATAGTGTATCATATACATAACAGAGGGGGTTGCTAGATTGCTTTCTAAGATAGGTCCTGGGGAGTCTAACTGTGGCTGTCTTCATGCTAGACAACCTAAAATCCTGGAAACTGTCCATGAATTTAGATGTCTCTACAGTCCCGATCTGGCCCAAGAAATCTGAAGTTACCTTGAAATCTCACATTGAAAGAGTCAAGAGTCTGACATCTGCAGACAGCAACAGCAGGAACAATATATGTCTTGCTCAGAAAAAACATGAAGGCAAGTAGATGATAAAGCATATTCCACAGATATGCTCATGTCTGGACCCCTTAAACTGGTGCCACCTACTTTTTTTTTTTTTAGTCACACACCTGTAATACAATTAGCTGATCATCATACAACAAAACAGATTAGGGTAGGCTTTATAAATTCATCGGAATGCGTCATCTGCTCTTATGGGAGGTTTTCTCCTACTGGTTGATCATTTCTAGAAGCCCCCACATAGAGTTGTGTCTCCTAGGTAATTTCTAACACCTTCACATTGACAAGGGCTCATTGCATGGCTCTGGCTGGCCAGAAGCCTACTGTGTAGATGACGTTGGCCTGGAACTCACAAAGATCATTTTGCCTCTGCCTCCCAAGAGCTATCAGGATGTGCCACCACATCCTGATCCATTTTGCCTAATTTTAATAATGACAGTATGATCTTAGAATTCTTTTCAATTGCCTATTTTGTAAGCATACTGTTACTAACTAATATTATTTTAATATGTCTACATAAATACCTGTTACTTCATATATCAATTTTCTCCCAGCTTTTGTTGTATTGCATCCATGTGGTTTACATCTTGATTTGAATATGTAGATCAAATTATTAAATTCTAAATTCAAACTAGTCTTAGATAACAATACTCTTCTTAGATCCGTGTTAATGTAATAGTGGCCTATCATTCGCATAATGTATCAGTATGCAAATATGCATCAACAGTAGTTTTGTGTATCAGATATCCTTCCGAGTTTGGTGGTTTCATTATCAGGTTGTCAGAGAGATTATCACTTCACTGGGTAGTTTCTCAGCTGGCCTGATACAGACACATACTTTAGCACTGTGTTAAATATGATGAGATGTCTTTCTCCCTTCTAGTAAGAAACAAACAACAAATCTGTGCGATTAAAATTAACAGTGATGGGTTGCATAAATAGAGGTTATATAATTACAACTCTGCTTTCAAAAACAAGTGATGAGACCACCTGAGAAAATATTGTCTCTTTCTCAACAGATGTTAGTTGCTTTGCTAACTCGGCTGTCATTATGGCAGGCAGGTTTAAAGTTGACCTAATTGAAAGCCTGTTACATGGTGGTAAATGAAATTCAATTAAAGCAATTCTGATTATTTGGACCATATACTGTCTAGTGGAGAAATCCATTTAGTTTCAGCTCATTCCAGGCCTGTATGACAATTATTTTATAGGCTTGTGAAGTGTACACAAACTACTTCACACAGCTTTTCACTGTAGTGAAAGCATTAGAATCTGGAAGAATGAATAAGACAAAATGAAATAACTGTAAGCTCTGAGAGTATCAGAAGTTACGTGCATGGACAGGAAGCAGCAAATTCTTTCAGTTATTGTCATTAGAAGATGAGTAAGCATTTCCTTGTGGATACAGGAAAGAAAAGCATCAGAAAATCAGGTACTGCTAAATAACCACGAAGCTCAAAATAAAAGCAAGATTATCTTTTCCATACTTTGACTATCAAATAAAATGGTTGCTTTGGGAGTGTAGATATTTTCTGAAAATGCTTTGTTTTTATAGAGGTGTATTAACTTTCTGTGTGTGTGTGTCTATGCTTTTAAACATTCCCTGTTCTTATTGTTTTTGTTTTAAATAATTGTTTATATTCTTAATACACCTCTGGTATATCTCAAAATATGAGTACTTATAGTAGTAAAATAAGATTTCAATTTGATGACTTATAGGCTATAACTGAATTTCAGCTATTATTACCTTCTGGCTATAGTTAAGATACTGAGAGTAGAGATAGCATTGTGTAGAAGAAAGAATAAGAGGTTTGTGATCAGCTGATCCTAGGTCTAACATCCTTTCTTCCATTTCTGGCTTTATTAACCTTTTAGGAAGCTTGATTTTCTGATTTAACCACAAGAGTCATATTATTCATATGATTTGCACAGTACCTGGCACACATATGGTTCAAATTATTAGTGATTTCTTCTCTCCAAGGCATGACTATATTTTATCACGTTTACAGTGAGTAATTTAAGACATTTTCCAACAGGAATCTATGAATCACTACATCTCTTTGAGTTTAAAAATAAGCTACATGAAACAAATGTTGACTTTTTAAAAGTTAATGAAGGTAAAAACTAAATTTTTCATTGTGCTAACATGAATTTTATATGTTATTAAATATATTTCCTCCTTCTAACATAGGTACTAAAATTAGAAAATCAGAAATTATAAATTCACTTTATTATTTGATGGCAAATCTTAAAGAGATTGATATTAAACCACACCACTAGCATTCCTTAGCCACTGGTACTTAACCACAGTGGAAGTCTGACCTCATATTTAGAACCTGTAGGATAGAGTCAAGGCCTATTTTCTTCCATGGTTTCCTAAGCTATGTGAAATCTAAATTATGCTAATGGATCCTATAACTAATACCATCACCATACTTTTAAGTCACTTAATGCAATTAAGTGTTCATTTAATTAGAACTCTAAGCTATGTCCTTCTGCATAATGTTAGTTTGTTTCAGTATTTTCCAATATTCTACTCAGTAAAGACTTGGGATTTTATTCGGCCCACATGCTGTCTCTTCAAGACCTTCTTTTTCCCTTTAGTGTAGAACAGTGATGCAGAACATATAGACTGTGAAAGTGTCTACGGTTTATTACAATAAATGATCCCCTGGAAAATCCCAGCTGAAACTTGATTGTCAAATCCATTTTGATAAACTGGGAAAAATAGTTCATATAACTGAACACAAACTAAAGTGTCACCTATAGAAATCAAAATCTATAATTAAAAGCTGTCTGTATACAAATGGAGTGACTAAAGAAAGAACCACTTTCCCTATTGTCCCACTCAATAGTCTCCTTCATGATATAATTTTCCAATAACTAAACCTGAGAAAAATGAGTGGTATCTATCAGAGAACTTGAACATCACTAATACCACATTATACTTGACTACAGTTTTCAGACTACATACTACTGAAATTCTTCATTCCTATCGCTCATCACCTGGAGATGAATGCACTTTGCTAGTATGGCCTTGGGTCCTATTTTCCATACAGTATATATTGCAGCAGCCTGTGGTTGGAGGATTTCCTATACCTTCCACTTACTGCCCTTAGAGTGTCCCAGACAAACATTGCCTCTCATATTCCTGCAGACCAAATCTCTATCACATTCAGCTCTCTATTCCTGTAAACATGGCAACATGATATCATCCTGGAGATTTTGGCTCGCATACTCATTCAAAACATAGAACCATTCATAAGATCACTCTTTGAAAGGGAACAATCCAGTGCCCTGAGTTTAATGTAAGCCTTGTCATCTTAGGTAATTATAAGTATTATTCAGTTAGCTAACAACTTCATCCTGGGCACTATCTAGAACAATGTATTAGAGTTTATGGATGAAGCTCATTGGTAATACCCCTGCCTAGCATGTGCAAGACCCTGAGTTCAATCTACAATACTGGTAACATCATCAGAAAATGAAATGCACAGGTACAGCATCTTTATGTTATTCTTTTGAGTTCTACAGGAAACCTTATCCTCCATTATAGGTCTTACTTAAGATCAATTTCTATTGGTACTCTCAAACTGGTCCACTACAATGGACCTCCAATTAGAACGATTCAAGAATCTGACCACACAGTGCAACAAATGGAGAACCCCCGGTTAGCATTCTTCTGACACTCCTTCATTGAAGACAAGTCAATGGTTCACTCTCTTGCATTTTTATAACAAAACAAATAAACAAACCCAGGAATAAGACACAGCTTCTTTCACCACTGTATATTTTATTAGCACAACCCAAAGCTATGTGTTGATCTCTTGAAAAACACAGCTAACTGCCCTGTTATCCCTTTGCACACAACACTCTATAGACTCAGTACAGCCATGGAGGCCTCCTCTAAGACAAAGGGGACACTTTCAAGGCAGAGTCTTAGGTTGATCACTTGAGCAGAAAGAAGTGATTTTTAACTTACTGATTTTAGAAAGGGTCATTTTTCTGGGCGTATTTCCCACAGCAAAGTCCAAAGAGAATCAACAGAAAGAATTGGTTTCTGATTACAGCATTACCGGTATATATTGTGGAGAGTAGAAGAGGTTTGAAGCTCTCTAATTAAATGTCCCCAGCTTTTCCATTAGAAATCATGGGAACATCCTAGGGCCATGTATTAAAAACCTTGATCACCAGGTGGCACTCTCTAGAGGAGCTGGAATTCCTAACTGACTAGTGGGAGTCTTTCTTGTCTGTATTTGGATTCATTTAGGAGAAATTATTAGGCATGTGTGTGAGAGAGTTCTGGAGCAGTTACTGAAGGAATAAAGCCCCACCCTGAATAAGGGCAGCATCATACCATGTGACACACAAAATAAAAAGAGAAGACCAACAAGGTCTCAGCATTCATGGCTCTGTTCCTTGCTAAGGATTCAATACAACCAACTGTTTCCCAATCAGCCAGTTACCTCTAGAGCCTTTCTTACTGTCAGCCATGTATTCTCCATGCTGATGAATTGTTGCATCAAACTATGGGCCAAACCCTACCTTGAGTTGCTTTGTTGGAGATTTTGTTAGGTTAACAAAAATAGTAACTAACACAGACACAAAGAGTGTACTATAGTCTGTGTTCTTCTGTGTGTCACCAATTTCAACGTGCACATGCATGTATGCATGTTGGGGTGGAGGGTGTGTGTGGGGGGACCCACACACACAATGATTTGAGCTTAATGACAGAGATGCTAGATTTTATGGGCCAACATAAATGGAATACAATCTCCAAAAGATAAGAGGCTTTCTCATTTTACCAAAGTCTGCCTTTAAATCATGGAAAAGAGCTGTGGCACAATAGACACTGAGTTATTTGTTAATGATGAAATTACTGAAGGCGAAGAGATGCCAGAAAGCCTCCTAACATTTTGCTTGGTCACTCTTCCTTCCAGTCCCAGTGTTCCAGTGACTGAATGTTCCACTGTAAAAGAAAATTAGGCAAGAGACCTATAAACTGGCTTGAGGGTATTTTCATTCATCTCAAGAAAATAAATTAGTTTCTGCCCATCATACCAAAAGCTGTATGGGGAAATAATCTGGATTTACAGAAAAATATGAGGGAGAAAAAAAGCAGAGGTAGTCTACTTTTGCGGTTTAGAGTACTGTCTAAAGGTTTTGCTGTCTCATCTGCAAAGGTATTCATAAGTATTGATTGAGAAACCATCCGGTAACTCCTACCCAAAGCCACCTGCTCTCACAAGCCAGATGTCAGTGTTTTAAGCCTGGCTGAGTTGTAAATACTGCCTGATTATGGCTGATTTGTTCTGATCAGAGATGCCTGCAATAAGCAGAATGGCATCAGATGAGAACTGTAGGAACATATTTTAAGGTGATTGTGCCTTGCAAGTTAATATTTCATAACCAGGCACAGTTTACCACATCGCTGTCAAACCAATTTGCACATTCAAATAAATTAAATTTGAACTATGAAGCAGAAATCAGAAAAGACCCACCATATGATTCCACTAACCAGAGATACTTAAGAGGGAGAAAATAGAGGTTTAAAATACTATATCCCTTTATAGACGAGGCAAATCCTCTTGACAAAGGTGGCACTGCAAGAGTGAGCAGGATGTATGCTTCATGGATTGTATAGGTTCCTATTTATGACACCCACTACCTGATCCTGCAATGCTCCTGGAACTTATTGGCTTTCATTAGACTCAAGCTTTTGTCACAAGGCTGCCCACACAGTATCTGCTCTTTCCCAAACATACCTTTAGTTTTTTCATCCATTTAGAGCCAGCAAAGGAAATGGGCTGTATACCATCAGCTACACAGGTGGTTTACAGAATCAAAATCAAGCAATGAAAGGATGGGTCTGTAGCAGTTATCGGTAGAAGCACAGTGAACCACGTCAAGGTGCTCTGCCTTTATGCAGCCCTGATTTAATTGCTCACAATGCTGGGAATCAGCCACCAGAGCTAGGCTAGTCAGTTTGTTTTCTTCTCACCTACAGCAACATGCAGAGAAGCATCTGCTGAAGTCCTGGCTGGTGATGGAGCTTCACCTGTCTGCCCCTGTTTTCTCATTTTGCACTGAGCCAGATTCATTGTTTTGGATGAACTGTATCAGGGTACCTTTTTAAATGGGCAAGATCAATGTGAACACACACATACACACACACACACACACACACACACATTTCCATGTTAGGTGTATTTGTTTATTTACCACTGGGTGACAGGGCCCAACTAAAAGCCATGATGGAGTGGACAATGAGGGGGAGTCCACACTGGGTAACTAAACTCAGATTCTGCATGACCCTCACTCTCCAAATATATAGGAATAATAGAAAAAGCATAGGTGGTCCATATTGACTATAAAATGCTTAAGAACTCATGGTGAAGTACTGGGTAGGTTGACAGCGTGTGTGCTGAAAAACAGGAAGACTGGAGTTCACATCAGCAGTACTCAACCCAGGGTGGCATGATGGCTCACTTTTCTAATCTCAGGGCCTTGGAGGTGAAGAGAGTGGAATCTCAGAAGCAAAGTAACTTGGAAAATTAAAGAAGATGTCCGTATCAACTTCCGACTTCCACATACATATATAATGTATGGTCACTGCAATCATACGTACTCATACACATGGGCATAAACATGTTCACACACACCACATATATATACACACAAAATATATCTTGATGGCTACAATAATAAGATTTGCTTTATGAAGTATATCCTACATATCGAGTGTGGGTTATACATATTGAATACATCAAAGCACAGAAAGCAATGATTTATTTGGTCGCTTTTGTAACACTCCCATTTAATCTCAGACTGTCCCCAGATCCAGCATCTATGAATGTACGTTGTATATCTCAAGCAGTACACAGAAGAGAGACACTTTTTCCCTGACACTTAGAAACTATGTACACTCCATGCTTATGAGAGACACCTTTTGGCATTGCAGTCAACATCAAGTGACCTTTCATTACGTGCTCATATTTCTTGCTAAAATTTAAATGTCACCAAACACTAATTGACTTTATGACAGCCTTACCTTGGAGACTTGTGTTTAAAAGTCACAATATTTATTTTGGCATCAGTATGCAAAATGTGATCCTTGAACTCATGTCAAAATATTTCATTTTCCTCTGGTATTAGACTACTGCCTGCTTCAATTCCATGGGACTTAACCTCAATAATGTTAACTAACCTCAACAAAGTCCTACATAATTAAGATTTGCTATCAATGGTTTCTTCATATATGGCCTCCACTGTGAGTTTGAGTCTGGTGGGAAGGCTACTAAGGACCTTTATAATTTCAGAGGTCAAAGTCAAATACAATTGTCTTCCTATATTTGTATGTTCTCCTAAGCTATGAATTTATATAAGTCCACATGTCTGGACAATTTTAGGCAGTGTCATAATTGTATCCTAATAAAGAACATCCAGGCTTAAAAATGGCTACATTCCTAACTGATCAAGTTATTGGCATCTAGCCATCACTGGGTACCACAATTGGTCTCAAATTTTATCTAGAGGGAAAAGATACCCATTCCATAGCAGCAGAAATTTAGTGAAAAGTGACCAAGTTGAAGTAAAAATGTTTTCTGTGGAAAACTGGAAAGATGACTCAGCAGTTAAGAGATCTAATTACTTTATCAGTGAACAGGAGATTCAATTCCCATAGCTCATTAGAACCTGTAACTCTAGCACCAGAGATATTTCTTAGTTAGGGTCTATCTTACTGTGATGAAGCACCAGGACCAAAAGGCAAGTTGGAGAGAAAAGGGTTTATTCGGCTTACATTTCCAGATCATAGTCCATTATTGGAGGAAGTCAGGACAGAAACTCAGTAGGGCAGAAATCTGGAGCCAGGAGCTGATGCAGAGGCCATAGAGAAATGCTGCTTACTGGCTTGTTTTCCATAGCTTGCTCAGCTTGCTTTTTGTAAGCCCAGAGAGTGGCACCACCTACAATCGGCTACACCCTCCTACATGATCACTAATTGAGAAAATGCCTTAGAGTTGTAAGTCTTGGAGACATTTCCTCAACTGAAGCTCCTTTCTCTGTGGTGACTCTAGCTTGAGTCAAGTTGCCACAACCAGCCAGTACAGGATCCAACACCTTCTTCTGGTCTCTTCAGGTATTGCATGCATGTGTGCACAAACATAGATACAGGCAAAGTATTCATACATACAAAAATAATACATTTTTTAAAGACTAATTTTGCTCTTTGGGAAAGGGCCCCTAATTTTCCACTAAGCATTAGACTTATATTTGAAGAGCTTCCAAAATCAGAGAATGAGTTCACATATGTCATCTGTGTTGTCCAGAACGTAAAACTTAAAAGAGAAAGGTCTAAATTAAACACACTGTTTGATGTTGTAATTTCACAGAGAACTATAATGAGATAAGAAAATAAGAAAAGATGATCTCAAAATAGGATTTTTCTATATTCTGAAAAAAAGACTCAGTTCCATAAACTTCTGTTAATACTTCTTCTGTAACAGGCATGGATATGCACACATTTGTGCTCACATTCGAATACATACAGTACTGCCCAGACATGTAAACAAGTCTCATGCAGGGCTCCAGATGAATCTCACAGTTCTCTTATGATAAACTACCCTCTTCTCTCCACTTAGTCACCACTAATTTCAGCTGACAATAATGGGCCCATCTCTTCATCTGAGTAGCATAGAGAAGAACTAGAGAGCTCTAGAATTAAGAGGAGTTGAAATGGGAATGCAAAACCAGCATGTACTCTGTGTGTGGTATGCTAATTATGAAGCTTGTAGTACTGACCTCTTCATACCTGGTTAGCTAGACATTTTAATAATGTTCCCTTCAGTCTCTCAAGAATGAAATGTGCTTCAGAAATGTAACTATTTTCAATTAAGCTCAATTTATTTAAGTTCTTAGCCTGACTATTATGTAGATTTTACATTATCAGTTCTTAAATTGGAACATCTGGCAATGACTATTTAAATAGAGATTTAGAATTATATTCAGTTGTTTTTATAGGCTTATAATATATTTCATCAACTTTTCAAGGTGAAGTATTAACATTTCCTGAAACTTAGGCAGATGCTGAAAATTAATTTGATCTTTGTACTGTTACCTAATCTTGGTGGTGAGTTATAAACTTGTGTTTGAAATGATATTACAAATGTTGTAACTTCTATACATTAGGTTTTTAACTACAAGTAAAATGTATTTATTTTTACTTTCCTTATTTTCATGATGTCAGTGTTTGGACTCAGAGTCTCTCTTAGGTAAGTATGCTCCCACTTGGTTACTTTGCAGCCCTGAAGAAAAACAAAGTGTCTGAAATTTAACGCATTTGAAATAATTTACCAAGTGGTTTCCATCAGTTAAGAGTGGCCTGAAATAAACAGAGGATAATCAAGGACTGAAGGGGGGGTGTAGCTAGAAAGGTAGGCAAGAGCTCATCCACATTACCTTTCCTCGTTTTACCTTTGTGTGTGTGTGTGTGTGTGTATGTGTGTGTGTGTGTGTGTGTGTGTGTGTGTGTGTGTGTGACAAGATTTGCTGAAATCTGACCTGTGGAACCAGTGTCCTAGCCAAAGCCCAGGAAACACTGACAAGATTCTAAAGCATTCATATTACTCCTCTGTAGGCTTTAGGGACATGGCTATCCTCTAATGAGTCAACTCTCATACTGTTTATTTTGACCCTAACCCCATTATCTAGAAGAGCATTGAATAAGACTCATGTCTCGATGTTAACTCTTGAAGGAATGAAAGGTTCCAATCCAAAACCCACTGCATCATACAACTGACACTATGAAGCTTAATAACATGCAGAAACACTACACAATTAAATTACTGTTCTTAATATGATACAAGAACAGTGAAGTTTTGGTAGTTAAGAATATAAAACTTAAAAGCCATTTAGAAAGAAGGTAGAAATAGGCACACTCAGATGAAATTTGTTTTCTTAGTGCATAACTAAACTTGGATTGAGTTGCTCAAAAGAATCTCTTACCTGTGCCAAGAAGGAAGGGCTATTTACTTCTCATTATCTGTCTTGCTTTAATCCTCCATGGTGACAGTACCTAGATATGAAGTATTGTATAAAATGTATCAGTGCATAGAGGTCAGATGATATGCAGAATATAAATAGCAGGAATTAAGCTAGCCCCAAGATGTAATCGCAAAACACAGCTTAATTAATATGTACATATATTTTCAGTAGAGTTTATCTGATGATATTTTAGACATTCAAATAGAATCCTCAAATGGAAACAGCAGTTTGAATTACTATTTATTTTTATGTCTGCAAATATCAGCAAAGTTAAATATCTTTCATATTCATGTTGAGGATTTTCATACCCTGTTTTATAAAACATATGTTTGTATTCATGATCAACTTGCTTCTGAGAGGCCCACTTATATTAATTTAAAAATCATTGATATGTTAAGCCTATCATTTCATTTTTGTTATATTACTTTTATGGTTCATGTAGTTTTAACAGATTTTTTCTTTTATTGAAAGTAGATTATTTTTTCATAATGTATCCTGACTATAGTTTCCTCTCTTTCTCTATTCCTTCTAATCCCTCCTTTTCTCCCCTCCCTTCCTGACCCACCCCATCTCTCAGTAGAAAAGAACAGGTTTCTAAGACATAACACCTGAACATGACAAAATAAATTATAATGTGAAGCAAAACCTATCATATTGAAGTTGGGCATGGCAACCCAACAGGAGAAGAATCCCAAGAGCAGGTACAAGAGTCAAAGATCCATTCATTCTCAAGGTGCAGAGTCTCACAAAAATTCTAAGCTTGTATCTGTAACACATGTGCAGAGGACCCAGTGTAGACTCATGTAGGCATCTGTGCTTGCTGCTTCAGTCTCTGTGAGCTCTTATGGACCTTGCTTAATTGATTCAGAAAACAGTGTTCTCCTCATGTCCTCCCATCTGGCTCTTGGAGTCTTTCAATCTCCTGTTTCTTGAGATTCCCTGAGCTCTGATGGAGATCTCCCATTTAGACTCTTCACATAATGTCTGGCTGTGGGACCCTGCATCTGTTCTCTTCTGCTACCCAGGGAAGCCATCCCAATGATGACAGGGTAAGTCACTGATTCATGAGTATAGAAGAGTATCATTAGGAGTCATTTTGTTGATGCTTTCTTTCTATTTTCAAACCAATAATGTTTGGTTTTACCCTGGGTTTCTGGGTTATCTAATCTCTAGTTCCTGGTTACTGAAGCAGTGTCAGGCATGGTTCCCCCTTGTGGAATGGGCTTTAAGTCAAATCAGACATTGTCTGGCTACTCCACAAGCTCTGTACCCCCATTGCCACCAGGACTATGCAGAAGAAACAACAAATGGCTTTAGAACTCATGGAATACAGCCCTTGAGTTACCACAACCACATGAGTAGGCCTCAGTGTGACATGGACCAGAGGACTAGGTGTCCTGAAGGACTTTATACTGTTATGGAGTTCTGCTCTGCTTGCTGCCCTCACATCCCTCTTAAGCTAAGAATTGTATGAAATCTCTAAGGGGGCTTCCAGTCTCTCACTGGGTAGTATCTCTGGAATTTACAAAAATAATGATTGATCTCTTTCAGGAATTGCTGCTGGAGCAGACTAATGATTCAATCACCACTCTAAAAGAGAACTTAGAGATGGAGATTATCAGCACTGACCATTACTCTTAGAAAACATTTGTAAAAATAAAATTGTTAGTGAAGCTAGGCTGAGATATTTTTACTGCTGGCCCTGACATAGACAATCTTAGAGAGCAATTTAAAGTTTGGAAAGCCATACTCTCATTAGTTAAGCTAGGGACCTTTTATGGTCAGGGAACGGGAACAAGAACAATGGCAGCACTGGCTGACATGAATCTCACTGAGGCTGGACTGGTGATGATTGATTTCTTGTACCCATTTTTGCCCTCAGCTTCCCGATAAAATTTATTAAGATAAACTAATGTGTAGATATGCATTTTGAAGATTTAAGTTAGATATGACTGATTTTTTTTATAAAAGTTTGGATTTGTGATTCTTTTAAGATTCTTATAAGATTACTTTTAAAGATAAATAATACAATAATTACTCTTTTCTTTGTAACCACAAATTGCTGCCTTCCAGTAAGAGAAACTGGCTGAGAAAACTACCTTGCTTGCTTATACTTTGTTAATCTATAACAAGTTGCTTAGTTACATATGGTCATGGGGTTTTGAGAAGAACTTTTTTTTTTTTACCTGTACTATGTAATGTTATTTCTTGTAAAGGTATTAGAGAACACATTGGTTTTTCATAATCATTTACTAGAAGAAAACTAAAACATAATTGCATTGTAATTTTATACTACCTGAAAGATTTTTCTGGGACATATAAGCTATGGAAGAAAGAATAAACTATGAGGATTGGAGAATCCATCAACTATGTGTAGGTAGAAGGTTTGTGTGAATGGGGGCTGGAACATGGTTCCTTCCACCTATCGACTATGTGTACATATGTATATGTCAGGCTTGTCTGGGTTTGTGTTGGAGCTTTCCCCATCCACCAACTGTATGTATCTATATATGCATGTGTGAAATGTTTGGAGCCTGCTTGCTGGAGCTTTGCTCTAACCATTTTATGTGTGAATGTGTATGTCTGTCTGTCTGTAGATCTGTATACATATATGTATGTGTGTATGTATGTATGTTTGTATTTATAAATGTTTATATGTGTGTATGTGTGTATATATGTGCATATGTAAGTGTGTGTGTATGTGTGTATGAAGTTATTGGACTCTACCTTTTTTTGTCATTTGCTCAGTGTGTGTGTGTGCGTGAGTGTGAATTTTCTCTCTTTTCTTCTCTTTCTCACCGGCCACAAGGAATTAAAAGAGTTCATAGTTTTATTCCTGGGGAGTGCCAGTCCCAGTAAATTAAGTTTTGTTCTCTCAGAGAGAAAAATCTACTGAGTCATTTCTCTAATCACTGGATGCAGCCCCTGAGGGTGTCTGGATCCATCCTTGTTAATGGCTCCAAGCACTAATCCCAGTGGCTGCCTGCCTCAGTTTATCCACCACATACATGCCAAAGATGGTCATTGACATATTGCCTTAGCGTATTTTGCAGACAAGACAGATTACATGTCAAAGGTTTTGTACCTGGGTTGCTGTCCATGTTTCCTTGTTTGGTGACCTGTAGAAAACCTTTCTGATTCATAGAGACTAGAACATAGGGGTAAATGTTCCATGTACGCACCAGCTTGACTCCTCTGTGTTCAATGTGTTGTATTGATATTATCTTCAGCACTGAAGCTCATTTGAACAGCAATTCTTTTGTCTTAGCAACAGCCTGGCATGTTTGGGAATTTCCATGGCCAACAGCTATTCCCACTACTGAGAGCCTCTCCCAGCTACAAGAAGTGGACAGGGGAGGCTCTGTGTCCTCCATTACTAGGACTCCTCATTAGGATCACCTTCATAGATTCCAGGAAGTTCCCACTTCACTAGGTTCTCACGTCATCCCCCAAGTTCTCTTCAATTTCATCTGTCTCCTTGAACACTCTCTGTATCATGTTCCCCCACACCTGATCCTCACCCACTCACCATCAATCTGTCTGTAAAATTTTTCCCAATCCAGGGAAATCTATACATTTTCCAAGATCCCTCCTCTTTACCTAACCTCTCTGGGTCTACAGATTATAGCATGGTTATCCTTTGCTTAATGACTAATATACACCTATAAGAAAATACACACCATATTTATCTTTCTGAGTCTGAGTTACCTTACTCAGCATGATCTTCTGGGCAGATTATATCCTACCATAGAACTGGCTTTAAGAACTGGTTCTGCCAGTCAGACACAGAGAAACAGGTCAATAAACTGTAAAAATCACTCCTGTTCCGGACTCTTATGTGAGCCTTTTCTTAGACTCAGTCTTTATAAATTCACACAGCAGAAACAACCAAGGTGGGGGGCAGAGTTTCGGATCATAATCAGTGAGATTCTATATGGTATTAAAGTATGTCCTTGGAGTCTAGTGCCCCAGAGCCTAAGGTCTAAAATGCCTATAGTCTATGTTACATAATTAATCATATAGATTCATGTCTCAAATTCTAAATAGCAATCTTCATCATGTTAAATTAATTAGGAACACAGTAAAAATATGGAAGAGAGAGAGGCAGATCAGGAAGGTTATCATGCAACTGGCTATCCAATCAAAGCCTTAAAGTTCTAAAACTTCTTCAGGAGATAATATGAACTATGTGTCCTGGCTTAAATCTTAAATTCTTCCCCAAAGTTCTCTTTTTATATCGGTCTATCTTACTCATCTGTTTATGTATATGCTTATTGTCTGTCTGTCTGTCTGTCTGTCTGTCTCACAGGCTTGTAGACCTGAAGGGAACTTTTGATCTAGGTGTTCTGCTGTTCCCATGTGGCCACCCTTGTCAATAGCTGGCACATCAGTGCAGTTTCTTTTGATTGACTGTCATCTTCAAGAAGTCACCTGTGAGCAAATGTCATCACAGGGGCCTCACCTCCTGGGGAAAAGTAAGTGTGAGGTGCCTTCTCACAGGTATGTCATGCTCCAAACTCCCGGCTTGGCTTTTTCTTTATCCCTATCACATCTTCCTGGGCTGCAGGAAATTACTATGATTATCGTGCACCACCTTTTGCTTCCTTCCAATTGAACCTTCCTTCCTGTATAGGAAATGAGAAATTATACACTGTTTCCCACAAACATTTTCATCTGTATTTCTCAAAGGAATATTTATTTTTAAAAAATTCTCTATTCACATTATTCCTTAGATCTCAACATTATATGAAATCATAAAATAATTTTACAATAGCAAAGGTAATTATTAACATTTATGAGTGGCTCTGGAAAGAGGTTTTTCAAAAAATTATTTGGGCCATTAGAGATCCCAGTGAGTAAAGGCCACTTGAGTTCAGTCACTGAGACTCGAAAGCTAGGAGGAGACTGCTGACTCCAAAACTCTGTTCTCTGACTCCACACATATGGTAAGCATGCACATGCCTATACACATGCACGCATGCACATACAGACACATGCACAAGTGCATGTACAAACATGTACACACATGCATATTTGTGCACACACATGCATATACACATGCATCCACACATGCACACATACATGCACCCACACATACACACATGTACACACACATACATACACACACACATGTGCATATGTGCACACGTACATACACACAAAACAAGTGCGTATAATATTTTAATTGAGAGTAAATAAATAGTATTAGGGTGTAGATTCTAACTTAGATGTTGGTTTCAGTGAAGTTTGTTACCGGGAGTTCTCCAGCAGGAAATAGCAAAGCTCAAAGGCAATCCTATCTTCAAGTTTTCATCTCTCTAGCTGCTGTCCTTATAGGAAGAGGAAATGGAAAAAGAATATACAAGATGAAAGACAAAGTAGAAAGACAGCTCTCTACAAGTCATGCAGAAAGACTTGGAAGGTTGTATCTCAGACCTCAGCAACACTATGAGAGAAGAATGTCTAGTTAATTCTCCTAGCTGTAACCCCCTGTGGGAAAAAAATGCTGTGGCGGTGTCCCAGAGGCTTTCTAGGTGGCTGGTCCTACATACAGGAGAAAGTCTAAGGTTCCAGAGGCTGGAAGCTTTGGCGACTGCAGGCCGCAAAGACACAAGAATGTGCATAGTTCCAATAGGGTTTATTTTCATGGCGGATGATAGATGGATCTGGATGTAGCCCCCTGAAACTCAGGGCAGACCTGAGTTAAATAGGGAGGGAGAAAGGGGGAGGATCTGGGGAAGAATCCTTAATTTGCTCTGCCCTCTGGCCTTCATTAGTATGTAAATCTCTCTAGGGCCTGAGGCCTGTATTCACACCCTCTACCTGTGCACTTTGGGAGGAGCCATAATGGCCTACATGACTAAACAATGCAGGTCTATGGAGACTAGATGCTTGTCAGGACCCTGGGTTCTGGGGATTCGGCCAAACACTTGCCGTTTTTCCCTTGGAGTCTCGGGGTTCCAGGCCCATGCCCAGCCAAGAACCAAGATACCCTTACACAGTCCCACAGCCCCCTGTCCAAAGCACCACCAAAGCAGCCAGGGCTCACTTCCTCTATCAACAGGAGTTTCTGTCCTGTATCTGGGTATTTGCATTATTTCAGTTGTTTCTAAGATGAGATTGGTGTCCACTCTCTATCTTGTAATGGTCACCAACACCTACCCTAGAACTTGACTTCATTCTTATTTAGATGTCCATCAAAGGACACTTGAGAATCTCTGAAAGGATCGCACCTTGCATCTCACTTTTCTATACTATGGAAATATCCAGTGCAGAGTGAAACATTTAATAAGAAAACGTGTGTCTAGAGCATTCATAGTTTTATGTGATGATCAAAACTAACTATGGGGCTACAGAGATGGCTCAGTGTTAAGAAAGCATAATGCTCTTACAGAGGACCTGAGTTTGGTTCACAGAACCCATACTGGGTGAATCACAACCACCTCTCATGCCAGTTCTAGGGGCTCTGAATCCTTCATGGATGCATGTACACACAGACCTCCACCATCACATAAACACAGGTTAAAAACAAAATGAATACTTTCTGAAGTGAATCTGTGATTGCTTATTTAAAGCATGTATCACTAGAACCTCTGCACTTGGTTCTTGGCAAGATCACATTCACAATTCTTGAGTTATAAAAAACAACTCTTTTGGTGCCTTTCCCCACTAACTTATGAGCCTCCATGAAGAACATATTCCTGATTTGAAATGTTCCTTTGTGTCTTCTAGTCACTCCTATTAATTCTGACCCTCTCAACCAAAGGCACTCCTGAAAACCAAAGTCCCCAACATGACTGTCACTATGCCTTTCAACAATAACCCCTGATGAAATAGAAAAATTCTAGGTGTGGTATGCAACAAAATTCTACACTGTTCTTACTGCTACTTGCAATGACCAGCAACTACACTTTGAATGTTATGAATACCACTAAGACAGTGAACTTACTCCATCCAGACCTTAGAGAGCAAGCTCCACATATAAGACTTGTTCATTCTGTTCAAATTGCATGGACATTGGGTTGGTAGCCAGAGTTGAGCCATAGAGTGGCAGGAAAATGATTGCACAGACTCTTGGGTCAGGCAGTTTTCTCTGTCAAGCGACAATAAGACACAAATCACTGTCACCTCCTGGCTGAGATTCTCATTCTGAATCTCAGGTTAATATAGAAAACCTTTGGGTCTTCAATACAAATCCCTCATCAATTCTGACATCCAGATAGCTGTTAAGTATTTCTAGTCATCTTTTAGAAATTTCTGAAAATATTTTTTTGGGGAGGGGAGGGAGAGGGAGTGGTGGTGGTTTTTCCCCCAGTTTCCCTTGGTACTTATTAAAATGCATGGCACAATGTATCATTCAATCTTAATTCCAATCCCAAATATAATGCTACATATATAACAAGTTCTTGGTAGTATCTAAACAAAATCAAAGGCACAAAGGAATTGTCTTAGTGGTAAGAGCACTTGGTTTGTAAGTTGAGAACTTGAGGTCAAATCGTGAGAATTCACACAAAATGTCAGGCATGGCTGCACATGCCTGCAATACAGGTATTGAGAGGCAAACATGGGAAGATTCCCAGAGCTTTCTGGCCAGCTAGCCTAGCCCAAAATATCAAGTTTCCAGTTCAGTAAGATACCCTATCTCTCAGCAATAAAGCAGAGTGATGGAGGAAGACACCTGACATACACCTCTGGTCTTCACATGTATACACACAGGCAGACACACCTGCATACTACATGCATGTAACATACTACATGCATGTGGAAAGAGGGCTTCATGTAGCACAAATGAAAGAGCTGCTTCCCAACTTGTCTGTGCTTTTTAAGTGAACAGAAAATTTGCATTATTGTTAATTTTATTTATTTTTTACCTATGCTTTTCCAATCAATGGTCTTGTTCCCATGCATTTACAGGAAGCACTTAGAAGGAAGGCTCAATACAATTTAAAATAAAAAGCACATGAAGTTGGGACGAGAAGTAGGAGTTGATAAAGGGGGGCTTAGAGGGGAAGAAATTGAAGGTGGATTTTATTAAAACACATTGCATGATACATGGAATTCTCAAAAATTAAAAAAAATTAGTAAAATAAATCCCATTGCTACTGCACCCAATGGCATGAAATCATTAAATTTAAAGATCGTGTGTGTGTGTGTGTGTGTGTGTGTGTATAATAAAACACCCAATGGTATTTCCATTTCTAGTAAAGCATTTGAAATGTGATCATGTCAAGTAAATACTCTTCTGGAATGTGAAATTGTGAAATTGGTTCTGGTAGGCAGAAACTACAGGGAGGAAAAATGGAACAAAAACTGAGAAAAGGTCTAGTGATGAATTGAGAGACCTGAAAATAGAAAGATAAAATGACTGTCATGGATAAAACATTTTATAATGAGGTAGATTCTAAATAAACAAAAAGAAGGATCACAGAGAGGAATGAGACATGATCTGATGACCGCCCAACATCCTTGTGGTATTTCTGTGTATTGGGCAAGGATAACTGTTGATATTTTTTTCTTACTAATTCTCTACTTGTCTTTGGAGTTGAAATGTGGACACTTAAAATCACTTTCAGGTACACTTGAGACTATTTCTCCAATAAAGAATTTCCTATCAATGGTCAGGTATGAATGGAGGAGTGGCTCATTGAGACCCATCAATTATGGAAGGACTAGTATTTAGGAATAGATTCTAGGAAATCGGAAGTTACTATTCCCAGCTGTTTACCTACTGTGGTGCCCACCAGGTGCCAATGAATAATTTATGGTCACACAAGTGATCCTGGTTAAACTCAATAGGTTGTAAAATAAACTTTTTTTTTAAAAAAATGAATCTTGGAAAGAGACTTGTTGGGAAAAGGGAGGGGCTTGATAAAGATGAGACAAATAAAAGAGAGGTTAGGAGAGAACAATCCAAATGCATTATATACGTTGTAGGAAATTGTCAAAGAATACACTTAATTAATCAAAAAGTTAACATGCAAAGAGGAAATTGTATTACTAATTCACTTCTCCAAGAATGACCAAGACCACAAATTTCTACAGGCATATTTGTGTGACTCTAGGAGTCTACTCCTTATATAAATGAGACCCTGAGTTACATTAGCCAAGGATTTATCAATGGAATCTTAATAGGAGAAATTTGACTAATATTAATGTTTCCATAGATCACCAAGTTTATGAAATATTCAAACATCAACTCTGTTTATTAGTGCAGGCCTTTTCAAAGTCAACTACTGCAAAATTACTTGGGAAGTGTGCTGAAATTCCCATCATGTTGCTGTTAGTGGCTTTTTAAAAATAAGCATGCTACAGTTTTCCTTTTACCCAGTTAGCTCCCAGATAAGCGAGACTGGACTACTATATTTATTTATCAAGCTTTAACAGCACAAAAACTGACCAGTATTACTCTATTTTAATCCTTTAAAATAATCTGGCTACCTCCCAGACAAAAGCTTGCATTTTATGGCTTTCTCTTCTCCAGGTTTTTTTCTCATGAAGTCTCCCAGACTCACTCCCTTTAGCTAATCCCCACTTTCTCTTTCAGGCTCTCTCTCTCCAGGCTGGGAGGGAGTCTATCTTATTCTTTTCCCTGCTCAGTCATTGACTGATCAGCTACCATTATTGATCAATCAGGTAATAACTGGGGAACAATGTTTACACAACTTTGAGGCAGGCGATTCTTAGAATAAGGATTGTATCCAGATTTGGGGGCACAGAAATCAACTTTTGAATAATACAAGGATAATCTTTTCATGGGCACAATAACATTATACCTATAGATGTTTTTTCCAGAAAACAAGATACTGCATACTCAATCTCTGACATAGTACTCAGCCCTCTCCATAGTAGGCAAGAATCCCAAATGAATCAGCACCACAGTATTGCTTGAGAAACCAACACATGGAAAGCAGCAAGGAGAAAGAGCATAGTTTAGCAGGTAAAGATACCTGCAAAAAAGAATAAGGACCTGAGTTACCAGAACCCAAGTGGTGTGTGTGTGTGTGTGTGTGTGTGTGTGTGTGTGTGTGTGTGTGTAATAAACAAGGAAGAAAACAAAGCCAAAACTTGTAGCCCTACATGCAAAAAATGAACAGAAATACCTAGTAATATTCAAGGATTTTATGATCTATAGAAAGTATACAGTAAGAAAAGCTGTTTATACATAAAATCGATACTTCAATGTACCACATTCTTGTATCATACCTCCTTCTTTTTAAAGTATTAATTATGAACATCAAGCTTAAGGTCTTCCACACAAAATCTATGTCACCTATTTTTTTTAATGTTAAGAAAAGAAATATGCTTCCATTCCTAGCTCATTTTCTGAAAACTGTTATTTCAATTTAAAATCTAGACAACAAAATCTTTCCAAAATATATCACCTCTCTAATGCTTCAATTTCACTTTTCTTGAAATTGCTTGTGTTGGTTTAGATAATTCCAGTGTTTCTTAAAACAAAATTGGATTGGTTCACCTGATGAAATCATGGCAAGATATATTACAAAGGAATTAAGAGACTAGAATAGCCACAGCACTGGGGAGCTGGCATTATCTAGTAGAATTGAAAGCCAATCCTTTGAGCGCTTTTCAAAAAGGCACTTCATCTTGATAATACTTCAAACTCAGTTGTTAAGAGTCAGAAAGAAACAAAGTAATGAGGACCTAGTAAGAGGAGGCAACTGACATTTCTCTGCACCTGTTCATTTGCTTTACAAATTCAGAAAGAAACAGGCTATTTTTAATTAAAGGATTACTTTGATTCTAGAATCAACACATCCTTCATTATTTCCAAAGCTGCTTCAGATACCAGGGTTTGTGTGTATGCACATATGCATGGCACAGTGGTTGCCTTTCTAAATGTGAACTTTAATCAATTAATTAGACTTCTCTATTTAATTATGTGTATGTATCTTTATGTATTGTATATGTGAATGTGTTTATGTGTGTATTGGGGGAGGGTGGTGCACATGTACCTGTAGAAGCCAGAAGTCAACCCTAGGTCTCATTATTCTCCTCCCATTGTTTGTCGGTTTATTTGTTTTTTAAAGTTATGTCTATTTGTTTGTAGGTAGGTGAATATGCTCACATGAATGCAGGTTCCCACAAAGACCAAAGGAGTCAAACAAAGTCAGAGCCCCTAAGGTTAGAGAATCAGGAGGTTATGAACTGCCGGAAGTAAGTGCTGAGCCACCTTTTCAGCCCTTCATCCTTTGTTCTGAGATCAGTTCTCTCACTGGCCTGAGTCTCACCAATTCCACAAGGCTGTCTGGCCAGAAAACCCCAGAGATCCTTCTGTCTTCCCTTTTGAGCAATGGGAATACAGGAATACTCCATCATGCTTAGCTTCATCATGTGGGATTGGAATCAGGTCTACGTGCAGGCATGGCACACGTGTTACCCACAGAGCAATATTCCCAACCTCATTTCTCAACTGAAAATCAGTAATGCATTTTCTCCCCAGCTATTGGCTGCTAGCATTATGTTTACCTCAGTCCATCTCCCAAGACCCTAAATCTTGGGCACTATCTCTGAGTCAGCAGTATCCATTCTTGTGAAAGCAGCCCGTTGTACTTTGTAAAGAATCTCAACATAAACATGTCTTAAATTATTGAGCTCTTGGAATTGAGTTTATTGTTATCAAAAAACACTTCCTCCAAAAAGTATCCTGTGCTTAAACATAGCTAAAGTAAAATGATCTGGGTCAGACTCTAGAAGTCCTAGACCAGTACTGGCTGCCAAAATCTGCCTCATCTATTACATTCTTACCTCACCCTGTTTGTTTTTCCTTGCCTGCTCTAAAGCCTTCCTCCCACTGTAGAGGGAGAGGGATCAGTAGCTAAAGGCCCCCCTTGGCTACAGAGTGAGTTAAGGGTCAGCCTGGGCTACATGAAAGCCTCTCAAACAAAACCAAAAATCAATAACCATAATAAAATGCTGCAGAAATTCAGTGATATACTTAATGGTAGGTTGGATTGACTTCACATTTACTGTATAAAAAGCAGAGGTTTAAATATTAACAGAATTTTTAATAATTAAGAGTGATATCCTGATATCCTCAAGGAACTGATGCTAACATGAGGAAGACGAACACCTTCAACTGGAAATTAGAATAAAATCATTAGCGAGGACCTAGAAAGACATCTTTACCCACTTGGTTACGGTGACTTCACTACATCAAATGCTGCTGAGTAAACATGCTACTTTCATTTTTTTTTTCATAAAAACTGATTAGCCACAATGTGTAGAAATGAATGAAAGGAAGTTGGGAGCAGGAGAGCAATCTGGCTTTCAGATGCTGCATTTACTATCCACACACTTCATGAAGACAAGCCCGCTAGAGCGTGAACACACTAGAGGAAAACAGTGGGAAAAGAGAGTGTATTAAATGACTCAAAACTCAAGCCTTTTTCTTAGAAAAGCTCGAGGTGGCTTTGATTGTGCAGAATGTCCCTCAGAAGCCTGAAGCATTGACATTTAGGTGTGTGCAGGAATCCTAATTAGAATTAATGAGGCTCCATTCTCTTTCACAGACCCATTCTCAAGAGTGCAATCTTTGAATTTTCTGTTTCTGTAAGATTTACAGTTTCCACACCCCTGTGGGTTTTGTTTTTATTGGTGTGCGAGTATTGTCTTTAACTCCCACAAGTTTATCTACACATAATTTTTTCTTCCTAATTAGTGTATTATATTGGTCGATGTAGAGATGCCATTTACTCTTATATCCAAATTAATAATTGTTGCTATTAATTTCATAAAATATACAAAATGAATTTTGCCAAACTTCCTATTTCAGGATAAACTTGGGAAAATGAGAAAAATTATAGAAAAATAATTAGCAATAGGATCCAATGTCTTTAGCACCTGGACTGTAGGTTTTCATGCTGACGTAGGTGTTGTCTTTCACTCATTTTTCAAACACAAATCCAATCATCCTACTATTTTAGTTAGTGTTAGATTTGTCTAGGAAAGAGGGAATATTTTAAGAAAAACAATAAATGCTGACAAAAAAATGTAGTTATAACTCTAAAAAGTCTTAAGAGGCAGAATAGGGTTGACTTAGCTCCTGGTTATTTCTGAAACTCACTGTTTTCTGAATGGCTGCATCCCCTAGACAGAGGGCTTACCTCAGCCATTTAACAAGGGCTTATAAAGTTACAATTAAATTATTATGATCAATTACCGTAAAATGGAGAAAAAACAAAAGTATACAATGCTGTTAAGAAAGCATTAAAATCCGGCCACTTCACTGAAGTTGTTTATTTGCCAGAGAAGTTCTCTGGTAGAATTTTTGGGGTCACTTATGTATACTATAATATTTTCTGCAAATAGTGATACTTTTTTTCTTCTTTGCCATTTTGTATCCCTTTGATCTCTTTTTGTTGTCTTATTGTGCTAGCTAGCACTTCAAGTACTATATTGATTATATATGGAAAGAGTGGGCATCCTTGTCTTGTCCCCGATTTTAGTAGGATTTATTTCTTCAAGTATTTCTCCATTTAACTTGATATTGGCTGCTAGTTTGCAGTAAATTGCTTTTATTATGTTTAGGTATTGGCCTTGAATTCCTGGTTGCTCTAACACTTTTAACATGAAGGGGTGTTGTGTCTTGTCAAATGCTTTTTCTGCCCCTAAGGAGATGAGCACGTGATTTTTTTTCTTTGAGTTTGTTTATATAGTGGAATACATTGATAGATTTTCATATATTGATCCAACCTTGCATCCCTGGGATGTAGCCTACTTGATAGTGATGTATGATGGTTTTGATGTGTTCTTGGATTCCATTTAGTCACCAAACCCTCAAGAGACTGGAGGCCCCAGGGAGTTTAGAGGTCTGATGGGGTAAGGGATGTGCAGTTGAGAGAGTGGGGACATCCTCATGGAGACAGGGGAACAGGGAAGATGTATGGGATATAGAACAGTCAGAGGGAGGACCAGTAGGGGAATAAAATCTGGAGTGTAATAAATAAATAAATAAATAAATAAATAAATAAATAAATATTAAATTAAAAAAGAAAGCCTTCAAATAACTATAAAATATACGAGCTTATAAATGCTAGAGAAATAGTTACATGATTAAGAAAACTTGATGCTCATCCAAGAATCCTATTTTGAGTCTCAGTACTCAAACTGAGCAGCTCACAGCTAAGAGATTTGATACTATTTTCTGGCCTCCATTGGCACCCATATACATGCTAAATACACAGAGATTCAGGCACATACTCACAGTCATACACATACATAAAAATTATATATATATATATATATATATATATATATATATATATGATTGTAGTATGAGTTTAAGAGGTATTTGTCTCATTACATAATTACATAGAGACAGAAAGCCCTAAAATTTCAGCACTGGAAGACACTTCTTCTAGATTGTATAATGTGGGAAGTTGTCATATGACAAGTGTCCTTGGCCAACACAATAGTGAAGAGCCTGTTGTCAAAATAGATCATGTTTCTATGTATAGAAAACCTTCACTCATTGCAGTCAAAACCAATAAGGAGTTACAGAGCAAACCTCAAATACGGCATACCACTGTAAAGCTACTGAAAGTTGAAAGGGTACAAAGAAACTGGCAGGGGCTACATTCCAGAAGGATGACCTTCTCCACGTGATCATGATCTTCTGTTCCTTTGCTCTGAACCAGCTGCTGAAGCTGGAGAAGGGTCTGCTAAGACAGGGAGGGTGGTCAGAGCCGTTGCTCTGAAAGTGCAGAACATAGGATGTTTGAAACCTTTGTGAGCCAGTGTATCAAATGCAAGTCCCTGTCCATCTCATGGATAAATATGAGAATATTGAGTGCAGTTAGATAAAGAAAGAAAGCAAAAGAAAATCTCCAAGTAAAAACAAAACTATAAGGTCCAAAAATGTCTGTCAAGCAAAACATAATGGGGGAGGGTATTACCACAGATGATCAAGTCAGTAATGATTAAAAATCTGAAGCCTTCATATCAAGAAGTTAGAAAGGATTGTCACATGCAAACCATTACAGACAAGGGATGTCAGTACATAAGAAACTACAACCACTAGCAGCAGCAGCAGCAGCAGCAGCAGCAGCAGCAGCAGGTGATAGCTCCTGTGTATTAACCTCTGCCCTTTTATCACCTGCTTAGGTTAATGTGACTACCCCTGCAGACCAGATTATCAGGAGCTTCAACAATGTAATACCATACACTCCATCTTTTGTAAATTCATCTTTGCTCTCAGAGTCTTGGATCTAATATCTGCTAACCTGTAGTCTTTTAGTTCATAAACTCTCAAAACTGGTACACTAAAACTTAGTCTACAATGATTGGCATAATATTAAATAACAGAAATACATCCATGTTTATATATATATATATGTATATATATACATATATATATATATAAATATATATTCCAATAGAAGGCTAGTGAGAAGATTCAGCAGGAAATGGCACTGGTGGCCAAGTTTTAGGATCTGAGTTTAGGGCTCATGTATTGGAAGGAAAGAACTGACCCTGAAGCTATTCTCTGACCTCCACACATGTGCCATGGCTTTTGTGCATGTAGACATGACTGCAAGTGTGTGTGTGTATGTGCGCACACCCATACACACACACTAAATGAATGTAATTAAAAAACAGTCTAGTACATACATAAAAGTACAACGAATTCAATACTGGGTTCAAGAGTTAAAAAAGAGAAAACAACTTTGAGCAAAGTTTTGATAGATGAGAATTTTTGTAACCAGGAAGCAAACACATTCAAAATCTATCTATATAGAAGACACACTTAACAGGGAAGAGCTAAAGGCCTTCCCATTAATACCAGCGCAGGTAAGAGCACCCTCTCTGCAGCTCATTTCACTGTTTCAAGATAGCCCTGTCAGTGTGGCAAACAAACAAAAAGCAATAAAATGTGTGATAATTGGAAGCGAAGGACAGACACTAGTGCTGGAAACAGGATGGGTTTGGAGAATGTCTCAGCCTGGATTTTAATGTCACAAGAACTTATCATTAAAAAATACAATTATAAGAAAAATTACATTTTGCGTGTTCAAGAACCAATCATAAATGACCTGGGAATAAACTCATTAGAATGTGTGTAAGAGTTTACTCAGGGGAGAAAAAAAGAAAAAGAAAAAACAAACCAGTTAACTTTAGAAACTATAGCAGGAACGTTATCTAGATGAAAAATCCTTACCACAGTCTATCAATACAGCCTATTAAAATAAAATAAAGCCTGTGTTTTGTGGGAGAACTGGAATGGCTCCATTTAAAACAAGTATAGAAGTGGACGGGGGTCTACAGAATCCTTAATAGAGGTTAAAATATAAAGCAGAACAGAACGGGGATTATCAGAGACTGTGGTTTCTTCTCTTAAGGAACTCATAGGCACCTGACAGTGAAAGGCAGACAGGAGATAAACTGAAAGTGTCAGAGCTGTCACTCTCTCCTGTACATGTCACTCATCAGGCAGGTCTCACACTTAAACCATCTACAGCTGTGGGAAAGGAAGCTCTTAGGGGCTGCACCATTGCCAGTAACAAAGTCAATTTCCATTGGATTAGAGAAATAAGTAGAGTAATATTGTAAAACCATATTGCAAAACATAAAATATGCCTTTTCTTTTGAGCCGAGGATCCAATTTAGACCTTTGCCTGTGCTGGACGGGGCTCTACTACCAAGCTACATCCCTAGTCACAAATAATGCCGACTGACTTCTTTGTAATATCCCTGCAACCTCCTCCAAATTCACTCTTATGGATGCATCGGAAAGATTGACACTTGGACCTGTGTCCTCAAGCCCATGCCAGCCAGACCCCCTCTCTCTCTCTCTCTCTCTCTCTCTCTCTCTCTCTCTCTCCCCGTGTGTGTGTTTCTGCCTCTGTGTCTGTCTCTGTCTCTCTCTCCCTCTCCCCCTGCCCCTCCCCCTCTCCTTCTCCACCTACCTCTCACCCTCTCTCCCTGCTCTCCGCAGATCAGGACATACTCTCAGCTACTTCTCTAGTACCTTGTCTGCCAGTGTATTACCATTTCCTCTCTCCCTCCATGATGATAATCAACTCAATGTCTGAAACTGTAAGCAAGTCCCCAGTTAAATGCTTTCTTCTATAAGAGTTATCTTGATCACAAAGTCATTTTACAGAAGTAGAATAGTAACTAAAATAAAGACCATAAAGTTATGATCTGTGGTCCATTTCAGCAGTCACATTCACTCACAAGTTACTAGTAACTTGATCCTTTCCACATCCCTGGACAAAACTCTATACATTTCTTGGCTCCTATCCTTCACACACTATATATAATTATATGTTCTAGGCCACCACCATTCCATATGTTTAGTCCACTGGACAAAACTCTCATGCTCAGTGCCAAGTAACAGATGGACATCCACGGCTGAGGTGATGGTTCTGGGAATAAGCCAACTTGCGATACATATATGAAGTCCAGTGATTCGTTCTTTAGAACCTACACAAAAATCTGACTATAACTGCATGTGCATATATTCCAAGCACAATGTGAGGGAGACTGAGACAGGGATCACAGGGGCTTGTTGTCTACTATCTTTGCTCACTGGTTCATTGAGAGTCCCTATATAAATAAAGGGGATAAAGGAGTGATTGACTCGGACCCCCAATGTCCTCTTCTGCATTTGAGAAGCATACGTGTCTATATAACACACACATATCTCATCTCTCCTCCTCCTCCTCCTCCTCCTCCTCTTCCTCCTCTTCCTCTCTCTCTCTCTCTCTCTCTCTCTCTCTCTCTCTCTCTCTCTCTCTCCTAAGATGGAGGAGAGAGAGAGTGAAGAGAGAGAAGTTCCAAAGGCTTACTGTAGCCCTCCTGCAGACTTTCTCTTCACAGAGTCTCAGGAAAACATGTCAAACCCTCTATAGACTTGTATGTGGCTCAGACTCCCTACAGCCAAAGCTCATTTCAAGTGATCTTCATTTACTCCTAAAATTTCATAAAATTCTTTGTGTGTTTCTGAGATCTTGCTCCTTACAATGTCACTGTTCTACCAAAATTAACTCTATTAGTAGTCTGTGTGGAGATTAGCCTGTGCAGAGGAAACTAAAAATAATCTGGTATAGTAAATAAACACTAATGACTCCTTGGTAGCTGAAATAAATTCTAGATTTGAATAGCTTAATTATGTAAACTAAGAAAATCTAGAAACCTGTGAGGCTAGAAAGCTGTGTGGAGAGCCAGTCTGAAGCAAGAGTAAGGCCGAGACGTGTCCAAGCCCTGAAAATCTCATCCTGAGACCTGACAGAATAGGGCTGTTTTCCTCCCTGCCCTGAACCTGCATGACCCAGTGAACAGAGGCTTTCAAACCCCTACCTCCACTACCTTTCAGGTAGGCATGTAGCCTGGTGGCCAAATCACAGCTTAAACTTCCTCTTTCCCTATAAGGACATGTTCAGCAAGCACCTGGAATTCCTCTTCGTGCAAATGAAGCATTCTGAGCATCTCAGCACCAGCCAATAATGTACACTCACCCCCAACCCCATCCACTCCCCAAAGTCTATAGAGCCCATGTTACCCCCAATATAAGAAAGCTGTTTCACTAACAACCAGTCTCCAGAGAAGGCTGTTTCTCCTGGCACTCACTCAGGCAAGATACTGTGGAACCAGCCGCCTGGATAAGCTTCCTGTCTTCCAATCCCGCCAGGTGTGCATTGGTGCCTGGATACCCCAAGGGCAGAAGCAGACTAAAGCAGCAGAAACTAATTTTTAAAACGAACAACCGGAACAGAACTAGCTAATTCATATACTCTGAGCTTTTGACATAAAAACACTGCCAAGGTGGACCCATGAGTGGAGGCATCTCTCTTTGAGAGGTATGAAGTGCTACTGTGTGTTCTTGGATGAAATTCATGCAAAAACAGTATAGTATTTCTTTAAAAAGTCATTCTTTTTTATTTTATTTTAGCGCATGTTCCTTCCAGATTTCTCTTATACTTATGCTCCAGTAACGGTTATTTTCACGGTTCATATTAAGCAAGCAGGATTAAACTGGTTGGCAATAATTAGCAGAGCAAAGCAGAGGAGGAAACCTTCAGGTCAGGTGGATGCTCCTTGTCACAATTCCTCTTCTAGTCTTAGTCTCCAAACAAGCTCCTTCCCCGTTCAGCTACTGCCATATTGCCCCCTTCACTAGGGGCTCTGACCTCTCTTCCCCCTCCCCTCCTCCTTTCCCCTTCCTGTCCCCCTCCTCCTTCCCTCCTCCTCTTTCCTTCCTCTCCTCCCCCTCCTCTCCCGGCTCCTCCTCCCCTCCTCCTCTCTTCCTCATCTTCCCCTTCTGCTTCCTGCTCCTTTTCTCTTCCAAACCCATTTATCTTCCCTTGTGGATGGCTCTGTGCTGCCTGCATTTTTTATGTTAATTTCTGCTCGCCTGGGAGGGGCTGCAGACACACTCAGGTGACTTCTTGTGAACCAATCTCCTATGAATAAAGGAGCCAAGCACTAGGTGAGTAGGAGGGACTTCTGAACTGGATAGAAGAGAAGAGAAGGAGGAGGTGGAGGAGGAGGAGGAGGAGGAGGAGGAGGAGGAGGAGGAGGAGGAGGGAGTCCTCATGGACTAGATACAATGGTAGTTTCCTGGTATCACATTGGATCCACAAGGATCCACCACTGGAGGTTTACATTTAATAAGGTTTACAAAATTAGGTTTTAGTTGTTGCACCAAGAGATTGAGTTATCATTGTACCTAAGCTCTGTGTGGTGTTTTATTTCTGGTAGCAACACGACCTAGATCGAGAGTGAAAGGTAAGGCTGCAAAGCCTGGGTTTGAGTGATGTGACCCTCAAAGGTGGTGGGGGTTTGAAGCACGGGAATGAAGTGGTAGTGACCTGCCAGTGGGAACTTAGAGAGCTGGGTGGTGAGACTCCGGAGCTCTGGAGCTCTGGTTGGTGTTGAGCAGGAATTTGGATGGCGGCTAAACCAGGAGCTAGCCGGGTGCCATTTTTTAATATCTCCCGCTACAATCTTCTAAGACAATTAGCAGCTGCTTAGAATATATGTTCTTACTATATAACTTGGTGCTTATTCATATGACTTAAAACAAATACCACGAACTGGAAAATATTTCAAGAGTCCTTAAAATGACAGCTTTTTAAAAAGAGAAATGGACACTAGAATTAAAAGTGCTGGAGATTTATCATTTACTTTTCCTTAGACTTTTTACAAAAAAAATTAAAGATACACACACATACACACACACACACATGAAAGGAACAATCCTATCTTCATAAATGGGAGCCTCAATTTCAGCTTCAGTCCTGCTCTCAGGGAAACCTCTAGTAGGACTAAGACCTGGCACAGGATCAAAGTTCTCTTTCATCTCTTTTGCTCTTTCTTGGGGTTCTTGGTTTACACCATAGATCCTGTAAGTCCACTCACAATAAAATCTTAGTGGGGATATATTAAAATCCTACTTGAGTTAAACTACACTTTGTGCATGAGGACAGGAAGCCAAGAGAACTGAAAGCAGAACCATTTCTTGCTTTTACTAGAAACAACAATGAGCAAATCAAGAATAGAGTATAAGTGTGTGTGTGTGTGTGTGGGTGTGTGTGTGTCTGTGCTCACATGCACACCTTACCAAGAGACTACTAAAGAAGTAGTAAGGCTGAGCATTGTGGTGTGTACCTACAGTCCCTATAAGGTGGATGGAAGCAAATGAAAAGTTCAAGGCTACCCTTGGTCATATAACAAACAAAAACAAAATAATAAGACCAGGCTATTGAGTGGGCTGTCAGTCATCCATAACCCCGGGAAAAACTCTTTGGTTTGATACATGAAGTTGGTCACATGCAGAAAACAGGGCACAGGGCCAGTTCTGTTCCTTCTTTCTGGTCATTATTTAATATAGAAGGGCAGTCATAGTGTCAGGGTGTGGCAACCTTAGTTGTTACTTTGCATGGCTGAGGGATTCTTTTGTTTTATGTAAATCAACTATTGTAAGCTTGCTGGTTCTCAAATGAGTGGTACATGCCCAGGTCAGACATCACCAACGACATACGCAAGGCGTGTTGGTATGGTTTTTGTCAACTTGTTACAATCTAGAACCATTTAAGAGAAGGGAAGCTCAATGAGAAAATGTCTCCATCAGATCTTCCTGTAGGCAAACCTGTGTTGCATTTCTTGATTGACAATTGATGTTCAAGAGCATAGCCTAGGGTATTCATTGCCACTCCTGGTTTCTGCTTCATTTCTTGTCTCCAGATTCTTTACTCAACTTCCCTAAATGATGGACTACAACAATAAGCTGTAGTCCCTAAATTCCTTCAAGTCGTGATGTTTTCTAACAGCAATAGAATGCAAACTTGGACATAAGGTCATGCAAGAGCCCTGCCAAACTCATAATCCAATGAGCTCTAATATGAAGCAAGCAATGGAGGGGCAGGGAAGGAGAGCTTTCCAACATGTGCATCCAGTGTTCAGAAAGGGCCTGTGTGACACAGCAGCCAGGATTCTCTTGCTGGACTAGTTTACTTCCAACCTATAAAGCCGTTTTCTTGCCTTCAAGCCTGGAGTATGGCAACTGTTGCACCTTTTGTCAAAAATATTTTTATTTTGCATCCATCCTCTCCTAAATTATTATTATTATAAATTCATTCCATGTAGATATGGGTCTCATAGATATATTTTCATCAACATACATGCTAAGGACTCCACCCAAAATGTCTTAAAACTAATACATACTTTCAATAAAATAGCAGGGCATTCAATTAACACACAAAACCTAGTAGCATTCTATATACCAATAATGAACATACAGAGAAAACCAATCAGAAAAACCAGCCTATTCACAATGGCTTCAAGCAGGAGAAATCTAAATGGAGATGAATGATATCTACAGTAGAAACTTCTAAAACTTCTCAAAAAGATGGGCAGAGGAATAACAGTATTACATGATGTGATCTATAGATTTAGTGGGATGCCAACAAAATTCCATTTAAATCCTTCACTAAAATAGGAAAGAGAATGCAAAAATTCACATGGAAGCAGACAAGAACCCATAACCAAAACTTTTATCAAAACAAAGAGTGCTGGGGATATCCCAATACCCCATAACCAATGAATAATATAACCAATTACATTTCACAGCAATAGTGACAAAATTAGCATGATATTGATACAAAGCCAAACACAAGGCCTCATGAGATAGTATCAAAGACAGAAATAAACTAAGTAAGCTCAGCCAAGTTTTCATTGTCAAATGTGTAGATTGTACATAAAACTTAGCAAAGCCTAGACATCCAGTGTACACACAAACACCTACACACCCATACATCCACACTCACACACACTTCACCATCACTGTTAAGAGAGAAGCCCTCTGGGCAAACAGCAGGAGTAACTTGCCAGCTCTAGTACCCCTCGGGCCAACAATTCCTCTAGCCAGGACTCTGCTGTCTGTGAAATGTGTTACCTCCAGTAATTCTTGTGTGAAGCTGTCCTCGCTGCACCACACCTAAACCAGGACAAGAGCATATACTCAACCATTCATATCTATTCTGAGACGTGAGAATTAACACATATTATGAGACTACAATCTAGAAAATTTAAAGATACTCTCTTTTAGTACATTACCAGGATAGAAAATCTACAGTATGGATCTCATGGTCCTCTAAAGGCCTGATGTTGATGTTCACTTTTGGACTTGGGACAAGGGACTAGGATATATACCCTTCCCCCAAACAAAAGCTTTCCAGCCCAGGGCCTGGGCTGCCCTTTCCCCAGAGGCAACTCCCTATATAATCCAGATATTTTTGATCTCTTGCTCTTCTCTCTTCTCTTCTTCTCTCGCTCTGTGCCCCTTTCTCTCTTTCTTTCTCTGTACCTTACCCCCCACCCTTTTCCCATGGCAGCTTCCCTAGCGTTGGTCCTTGGGATCACTGAAGTGCAGCTTCCCAATAAACTCACCTTTAAAATAATCTAATCTAGTTTAAATTGGCTCATTTTAATAGCAGAGAAATAACCTATCAGATGGTGGCATCCGGATTTTATAAAGAAGAGCCTCTGGGGGAAGGGCAGCTGGGTCCCTGGCTGGAAAGTTCAGGGTTGGAGGCAGAGTATGCCAGGTAGGGACTGAGGGATGCTGGGAGAACCTAGAGACCAGGTCTGCTTTGGTATGTAAAATATGCACCTTAGTCCCTTGTCCCAGGTTCAAAACCCAAACCAAACATTTGAAAGCATGATCTTCAGAGCAGCAACACTGAGAAGTGATAAAACACAGTGGGAAGTCTACAAATTATCATCAAAGGTGGGGCCTTAAAGGGGACAAAGGGACCTTTCTGCAGCTCTTTCTTCTTTGCTTATTTCATCTCTTAGTTGAGTGACGTGGTAGACTAACACATGCTTCTGCCACAATGAACACTGCTTTTCCAAATCCAAAGAGCTAGACTCTCTAAAACTTAGAGTCACATAAACCTTCCTTCTTTATAAATGGATTGTCTCAGGTACTTGTAGTAACATAAAGATGATTTACAATTAGCATAATGTCCCTATCTTACACATGCTCACCCCAGAAAGAGTGCATGAAGCAGACTCACTGTGCTCCTACACGTCACTTAACTTTATCATTGAAAACCAACCTTTGAATCCTGTGGGCTTTTTCAATTTTTTCTGGATAGTCTCTCACATAAACATGTGCTTCCGTTTTGTTCTCTTCCTCAAGTTTAGTGCTACAATTCTTTTGCTGTTGTCTCTAGTTAGATATTTAGTCATCCATCATCATCCTCCCTTCCACAGTGGGAAGATGGACTGTTGTTTTAAAGATGTCAAGTCCATGTGTTGTACATATATGCTAACTAAAGCCCCCCTCACTCATTTTGGGCTCAGTTTTATGCATTGTTTTATCAAAAGCACATGAACAGGCACTTTGTATTAAATGTATTTTGTGTGTGTGGCCATAATCTCTAAGATCCAGTAAAAACTATTCCCTACAATAAGTTGTCTACCCTAAAGGCCCTCTCCCATCCCCAGTCAACATCATACAGTAGGCAAGACATGCTAGTGCACCCATAGACCTATAAGACTGGGATTTCAAGGCTTCTTAAGGGAGAAACTATGACTGACACACTTGTTTTCCAAAATACAGATTAAAGTCAGTAGATGTCTTTGAAACACTCTGCTGACAGTAATCAAGTTGGTTGATTATTTCTGATTGATCATTAGCACATAGATGAGCCTTAAAGCCAGAGGTGCTGCTGAGGATATCCACACGCATCCATCAAGAAGAGAAATAAAGGAGCAGAGGAGAATGTCAGTTTGTAAAGCCTGGGCCGAGTTTGAAGCAATCAGACTTGATGTGAATGGAGTGTGTCTACTGCTTGGTTAAACAGAGGACAGGAGGCTCAGCTGATACAATCACTCAGCTGTCAAGGAGCTCTCCTAGTTTAACAATAATAAAATATTTTCCTAGCCATGGTGGTTCATGCTTGTAATTCCTATCTATACCCAGGAGGCTGAGGCAGAAGAATTGGTGTGAGTTTGAAGCTGGTCTGAACTATATAGTGAATTCTAGGCCAAAAAGCTACAGTGTCAAAATCAAAGTCCAATCTTAAAATAATAAAATAAATGATTTATTACTGCTTGTTTTAATATCTAATTGATAATGTTCAGGTCTGTAGAATACCAAGGGTCATTATAAACCTATTTTGAGTTAAGAAATGCATGCTCTCCCTGCACATGACCTGCTGTTACCAGTTGCTTGTGTATCAGCCTCTGGGGAGGACAGTCTCTCCAGTATTTCTGCCAGCCTGTGCCTCTTTTCCAAGTAAACTACAAAATCCAAACTTCAAGAAAACTCAGCTTCTTAACAGAAAGTTCCCCTTTTGATGGTTCAGTACAGGAAAGTGTTGATTATTAAAAACTAATCCAGGCACAACTATTGACTTCTGTACTGCTTAGCAATCTGGATGTTGACATAAGAGGTCTGAGCTTTAGAGTGAATTCTGGGCCAGCCTGGGCTACAGAGAATGATTGAGACCTTATCTCAGTTGGTCAATCATGAAAATAATCAATATTTCTTCATGTTATATCAGGTAATCAGGCTCACTCAATTTTTTTTTTATGATAAGCCAAGGAGACTCATGAAGCATATCCATTTGAATAGACCAAAGATTGCTACAAAAGAATTGTTAAACTTCAGAAAGAAAGAAATATCACTGTAAATTATAGGTTTTTCTCTGTACATGGTTTATTATTAAAAGAAGAATTATATATATTCTTCACCTTTAGTTAACCTAAAAATAAAAAAGCACACACAAATATCATGGCACATTTTAGTGAATCAATATTCCTTATTTTTGTCTAGGGTCTTTGTTTTGATTTTGTTGTTGCTGTTTGTTTGCTTTTGGAGGCTTTGTTTAGACAGAGGCTTATGTAGCACAGATTAGCCTCAAGCTCACACATAGACAAGCACGGCCTTGAATCTCTCTTCCCTAACCTCCAGCTGCCCACACTGAGATTACAGGTGTGCACACCACACTCAGTATATCAAATATGGAAGATTCAACCCAGAGTTTCTTGCATGTTAGTCCGGCACTCCAAAAAATGGAAGAACATCGCCAGCAGCCCACAATTATTTTTAAAAATAAAAATAAATCAGTAATTATCCTCACATACACATAATTGATACTACTTTTAAATGATGCTTCCCTCATTAAGACAATAGAATGTGAACAATATAGTTCATTTTAAGCAAGTCTCCTCTCTATGCCACGATGAATTCAAACACGTATAACTGTATAATGTCATCTCGGGGCTCATTATTATTGGAAGTGAGCGCGAGAGCTGTCTGTGCAGCAGTTTTACATTTAATTAAGCGGCGTGAATTGTTCTCAACATTGTCATCTAATTATGTCTATGAAAAGCAAGTCGCGTCACATGGATGCTTCCTTCATGGCTGAACAATGTGTTTCTTCCTGGTGGAGACAGACATTATTAAAACACCTGTCCCTTAGTCATGAGTTCTGCCCTCTGCTTTGAGGGCTATACTTAGACAATAGAAAGAATAGGTGTAATGAAAAGCTTCATGTTCCAAATCTAAGAGAATTTCCACAGACGCTAACTGACTGCCTGTGAGCATGTCTGGGTGTGAACTTGAGTGCTATCCTCAAGGTGTCATCTCTTCTCTTCCCCAGCCCGACACTCTAGACCATTGTATGAATATGTGAAGATGGTAAAGGTGTTTCTGAAGGCTGCATAATCACAGCCATACCTATAGCTAAGTACTGTTCATGCCTACAGGGACAACTGATGTGCCAGTGGTTTCTGTGGGCATTTTGCTGAAGACACAAGATCATCAATATTGGTTGTTAGCTTCATAGGATCTAGAATCATCTAGGAAGCTCTGGGTAAATCTGTGAGGGAGTTTCTATATATAGTGAGTAAAGCTGGGAAGACCTCCCTAAGTATGGAAAGCAACACTCCATGGACAATGTTTCTAGACTTAATGGAAAGGACCAGCATCCATCACTCTCTGCTTCCAGATCATCGATATGTCACAGCTGCTTCATGTTTCTGCTGCCATGCCCTTCCCACCATGATGGACTGTTCCCTCATACATGAGTGTTAGCAAGACCTCAGGTATTTTGCTATAGCAATAAAAGCAAATAACTAATAGAATATATGACCAAAGACTACAGAGGCAACCTTCAGTTGTTAGACTATGTCTGTTTTGATTATACCAAAAATGTTAAATGAAATTTATTCCAGTACAATATTTCAAAATAATATTCCTTCCTCTTATTTTTTAACAAAAATATTATTATTATTTATGTTTATGTATTTATGTATGAGAAAGTCAGAGGGGCACCAAATCTTCGAAGTAGTAGTTATAGATGGTTGGAAGTTGTGGATGTGGGAGCTACAACCAAACTCAGGTCTTCTTCAAGAACAAAGTATGTTCTCAACCACTGAGCCATCTCTCCTGCAACCCCGTCTCCTCTGTATATTCCATAGTAATCACTTAGGTGTCTTTTATATGATATTTGATGCAAATTATGAATACTCTTTCAATGTCCTTGATTATCTATTTTTATTATAACAAACAAATTGACAAGAAGAGAAATTGAAATTATATTGGCAAATAGTGTTAAAGCATCTGTACAGAGTCTCTCCATTCACAGACCCACAGTCTGGAAAGTGCTTGCTCTAAGTTCCTGCCTAGTAAACATCACTGACTTGATTTCATCTAACATTTTATTACATATGACTAAATACCATGCCAGTGACACAAACTTGTGGGCACCTTGCGTATGTGCCTGTTTTTTTTTTTTTTTTTTTTAGGAAAATTGGCTGAAAATATTCTATTAAAGGACACAGCTGCTTTCTGTTTCAGTGTAGAATAATGTTGACCCATCTGCCAAGGTTGGCATGGGTCCCCATATTTTTTTAGGACAGCACAGTTTTGTGAACCTCATAAATACCACCAAACCCCCAGGGAAATCAGCATATCCGGATCATTTCTGTTCTGAACTACTAAGACTAGGTGGTCCTCACTTCATCTTTTAAAAGTGGCCAAGGAATGCTGGTTTATGGTGAAAACCAATGTGAAATCTGATGAAGATGAGAAGCAGATGAACAAACAAGTGAATAAATACATGAAGAAAGGAAGTAAGGAAAGAAAGAAGAAAGGGAGGGACGG
>NW_021604639.1:5194887-5241483 GCF_004785775.1 Grammomys surdaster | reverse complement strand
GGAAAGATAGGGAGGAAGAAACAAAGGAAGGAAAGAAGGAAGAAGGAAGAGGGAAGAAAAAAGAAAGGGAGGGAGGGAGGGAGGGAGGAACTGGCAAACATTTAGGTTTGGAAACTATTTTGTACGATGCTCAGAACTACTGACCCTAGAATTTCAGATAGCAAGGGACATCTAGAGATTACTAAGTGTCTGGGAAACTGACTAGCCTCAAGTCGCTTATTCATGGTAGAGTTGCCCTGCCCTCTGGTCTTTGCTTGTTTCTTTATCTTTTGGAAACCCAACAGATCACATGACTAGTTCTCATGCTTCATCTGATCAAATCTCTGGCAGGACAAGTCTTCTAAAGAACCAAACATCCTTCTTCTCACTCTTAAAGACAGATGATGATTCTGCTTGGATTTTGCAAGGCTTATTGAAGGTTGAATTGACATGAGCCTATTGTTTATAGTAGATGCTATTATTAATAAAACAGTATTCCAGCAAGGATGAAAACAGTACCTCATAGATCTTTTCCGATAGTTTATATGTTTTCCTTATTCTCAAATTAAATAATTAATGCACTGTTTAGAGACAAGAAGAATATCAAGATCCAGAGATCTTTTTGTGCTAGCAGAGGACCTGAGTTCAGTTCCCTATACCCACATCCAGCTTCCTCTTCATAGGCCAGAGCCTATGTGAGCAAAACATACACATTTGCATGCACACATCCCCCCCCAAATCCACATATATACATAACGAAAATAAAACATAAAAATGAATATCTGGCATAGGGAAAGGATATTTAATGTATTCGGGATATACATTTCTGCTCAAACACTTAACTAAAATTGTTGTCCTTATGACACTGATTTTTCTGAGTAATTGTAAGTCATTCTCAATGTGTAAAGTGTCCATTGCTCACTTCTAATTGCCTCTTTCTTGCTCTCATTCTTGGAAATCCTAACTTAACCAGGTTCTACTTGCCTGATTCCCAAAAGAATGGAACTGATGTATTTCTGTGCTTCAACACAATGGCCAATGGACCATTGTTCAGAAGACTCCTATAGAGTAAAACCAGAAAGAGAAAGAAATACAGAGACATAGATTGATAGATACTCGACCCCTGGAGTTTTACTGGGAATCCACCAAAGAAAGCAACACAACTAGAATTCAAAGGAGCAGAGATTTAAACCAAGTAAGTAGTTGGGCTTGAAAATTAGGTTGCTTGTCTAACAGTGATTTGGTCTTCCATATACCACAGGGACCTAGGAACAGAAGCAGAACCCCTTTTCCTAGCCCTTGAAGTCCCAAAGTCATCAATAACATATGGCTGACAGTACATTAAAGAGGCACAGGGCTGGCGTAGAGTGGCTACCTAATATGTGCAAGGTCCTAGATTTAATTTCCAGCAATCTCCTAACAATGTGCAACCACTGTGATACACCGCTCATATTTAATATTTTAAATGTGGTAATACATATGCACACACATATACTTTAGCTCATTGCTTGAGTTTTTAAAAGCATCACTAAATTTATAATGATCTATTTTTTAAGAATTGTATTGAAATTCAGGTAAAATATATGTGTGAGTATGCATACATACATGCATGCATATACTTGCCTTAGACACTGTGAATATGATGTAATTTCCACATACTGGAAACTGAAATTTACCTCCAATTTCAATCCGATTATATTCTTCTTCATACTGTCTCAAGCTTCACAGTAACAAAACTTATTGCATATAAATTAAAAATAAATGACAATTAAAATATTTTATTGGCTATTAATTTAAGGGAGTAACTGAAACACTTTCAAAATCTCAAATAATCCACAGTTACGCATACAGTCACTGCTACTGTGAATATATAAAGTCTTCTTTTCATAATATAAGTAGCTACATCTGCATGTAAGGCTTTATGGTTTTGTAAAACAAATGACCCTCTGCTGATAAGACTACATTTTTAATTAAATAAAGTTTTCTTAAAAGAGATGGAGGCCAAAATGAGCTGTTTTATAAATAATGAAGAACACAGATTTTTTAAAATATCTGCATGCATTATAATCTGTCCTTGCAATTCAACATGAATAACTCTTTTTCCAGGTCCTAGATTAAAATCTGAAAAATAGTTTCTGATGTGAACTAGCCAGTGTTCAGTGGCTCTGAGCATGGCCCATTCATAAACCCAGGTTATTTCTAGAAAGAAACACCAAAACTACAAAACATTATCCAGTCTGAAAATGTCTGAGGCATACTAGAGAGATGTTTATAGATAATGTGTTGGTAATATATCAAACACTGTTTTGTAATCTCTCCTTGATGTAGACCTCAGCCCTGTCATTAGAGAAACTTTAGATCACCTGTTTCATAGGTGAGACGAGTCAAATCCGGATAAAGCTACCAACACTGGAACTGGGGATGACCCAAACTGCGTACATAGCCAGTTTTTTTTTTTCAAGAACCCAAAAGACAGGGAAAGTCACAAGTAGGTACAAGATCACGCTGAGCTCACTCCAGAGGCAAATACTCTAAGTCATTTAAGGATGACTATCCTGAATGATCTCTTCATCATACACACTGCCTTCTATCCCAAGATGTAGGCTTCTTTAATGCCACCAACCTTTTTGGTTAATATAAAGTCCTACCATTTACCATCTGATTCTGAATTTGTTTTTTCACATTTCATCACTACAGTCTTGCAATTATTTAACCTGAGGCCACAGATATTTGGAGTCATAAATCGAAACACTGTAGCAACAGGAAGTCTATGTCTATCATAGCCTTACACACACACACACACACACACACACACACGCATGCACAAGCACACACACATGCACATACACACACTAACGTTCTCATGGGTACACATGCAAACCACACTGTCTCTGTTTGCACAACTTCTCAGTGTATCCACAAAACAAAATAGGTTCACCTCAGATAAATAAGGTGTGATAGCACATGCCTATAACTCCAGCTGTTCTGGAGGCTGAGGCAGAAAGAAGGATTACAGGTTTTAGGTTCTCCTCACTATACTGATTTATTAGATTGAGTCTTTCAATGTTTTCAATGTAGCTAACTGGATAGAAATGACCAGGGTTGGACAGAGAATACATATTCCATAGTAGGTAATCAATATCCATTCATGTATCAGTAAACATTTGAAAATAAAAACACAAGCCACCCTAGTACTGTTTCTCTACCCAAGACAAGCTCGTGTTACACAAGTTGAAATTTATTTCTCTAAAATATAATTTCTAGGTCAAAAACCATTGGATTTTATTCACCAGCTGTTTTAGCCACCTTTCTTGTTGCTGTAGTAAAATTCTCTGACAAAAAGAACCTAAGGAAGGGTTTATTCAGGTTTACAGTTCCAGGATCCAGAGTGTCACAGCAGGGAAGGCACAACAATGGGAGTATTGAGACAGTTGGACAGATTGCATCTCCAGACAGGAAGCAGAGAAATCAGGGTTGGGTCAACTTTATTCATGCCAGTCCCCTGTGTCTAATTATCTTGTAACTAATCTAGACTATCCCTTAGACATCCAAAAGCTCAACCCCTATCTAGAGCCTATCAAGTGATAATTAGCATTACCCAATCACACCATCCTTTCAAACTTATTTTCTGCTAGTATGTATATTTTCTGTATTTCTTATTGTCAGTGCAACAAGCTACCTCTCAGAAATAAGGGGCCCAGGATTTGTTTAAGGGGATGCAGTTCACCATGGTGGGAAAGTATCTCAGTGGGAGGAGCAGCTTGAGACTGTGGCAGACCAATGTGATAAGGTAGGTTCTACTGTATCTGTGGTCAGGAAGTAAGAGAGACCTTGAGCCAGTTTAAGGATGGCATATAATAATCCAAAGGCCTGCCTCCTCACAGATAATGTCCTGCAGGCAGAGCCTACCTCCTCAAGGTTCCACAAGCTAGCTACATAGTCGAGCACTCTGGAGGACCAAGCATTGAAGGACATGAGCCTGTAGCTGACTTTTCATTTTCGAACCCTAGAAGTCAGAAGGTGACTTCATCTGTCATGTATTCATGAAATCAGATGCTTTGGCTTCTCAAGTGTTGTTCATTATTGTGCAAACAACATAAAATCAATTATGCAAAACTCACTCCCTAATTCAATTGTTTCATGACTAAATCAGGTTGGCTTAATTTTCCTCTTCTCAAAATAGCCGCATAAATTAGTATAGCCTTATTATGATTACACATTTGCCTCATAATGAAAGCAGAAATTGTAAAAGAGAAAAAATTTAAATATCATATCACTAAGGTATTTTGAATGTGAAATGAATTAGTTTACTGAGGCACTGACATGCAAAACTGGGAATATTTTCCCCTGTAAACTGTTCTCATTGTAGCATTGGGTTTTAATTTGAATTTAGAATAGGCTCATTTAGATGATATAATTACTATTAATCTCACAAAAATTGTCATTTTTAGCTAGCTGAAAATTAAAATAAATTAGATCATTCTTCTAGAGGTTTTGCTACAAAAAATTAGATTTCTCCAGGCAAAGGTTAATATTCATTCCATTGCACAAAATACTGAAGTTTCAGAAGAGAGTAAATCAATACAACAAACACAACCAATATAGTATTGTTACAGTAACATTTTAAAACTCACATATGAGAGTCTGCATGTGGAAGAGTAAGGCTCTGTGTCATTTGTGTGCTAATGTTAAAAGATTCATTTTCTTAGAAGACAAAGAGGAAGAGAACGTTCCCTTCGAGTTCTCAATGCTTCTGAAATCTACCCAGATATTATATGGGTGCAGCATTTATACAGATATATGTAAATGTATTTGAATGTTAGGAGTTGGATTTTATAATAAGGCTATACTAATTTATGCAGCTATTTTGAGAAGAAGAAAATGTGTTACATTTATGATGTGCTTGTTAAACATTTAAACTCATAAGTAGTTTGCTTATAAGAGATAGATATGTGATCTATATAACCCCACATTTTGATATGTATTATTATATTCATACTGAAATCATTTTAGATTTAACACTTTGTTTTCTATTTTTTTTAATTAGAACATCAGCCTGTTTGATATTAGCTTCATAGGAAAATGGAAAACTTTAGGGTGATTAATTATTATCTAACCTATTTGATTCTTTTGAGAAGACTCAGATTTTCCTTCCCTGTCTTCAAAATAGTTGAATATTTTACATATATTTAAATATAGTATCTAATAGTAAAAGTAGAATATTAGCACTTTCAAAAAAGTTTTATAATAAAAAGTTTAATGATAAAAGTTAGTAAAAAGTAGTTTTACATATAAATCATCATTTCTGCACAAAATATCACCCATGTGAGTTTACTGACCCTTTGTTTACCTGATGCTCAATTAAACACTAACCTTAGAGAACCACTAAGTCAAATATTCCTTATAGACACATCTTATTTTTTAATCTCTTCACGTCTCAAATCAGTAAAAGCAGTAGCGTACGGCTCGAAAGTCCACATCCCAAACTCTAAACCACATGTAAGTATCAAACAAAATAACTAATGAAAGGAGTGGTCCTGAGCACTCAGATGAAAAGAAACACAGAAACTCAGAATTGTCAAATGACTCTTCTCCATACATAGAAGAACCCAAAGTCATCTCACAGAATGACTTACTTGAGCTGGCCGAGTTGCCACACATGTATTCAGACCTGAATTTGGATCCTCAAAAGTCATGCGCACCCAGGTGTAGAAACGTGAATCTACGATCCCAGTATTCCTATGGTGAGATGAGAGGCGGGGCCTGGAGAGTCTACCGGAAACCGAGGGACTGCTGGCGTGACACACAAGCAGGCTCCTTTAGAAACAAGGACGAGGCAAGGGCTAACACCTAAGATTGACTTCTGGTTTCTACACGGGTAGTAACATGTATTCCCTGGTATATATATGTGTGTGTGTGTGTGTGTGCGTGTGTGTGTGTGTGTGTGTGTGTGTGTGTCTGTGCACACACACACACACACACACACAGATAAAATGGAAGAATTTACTTTTTAAATTTAGCTCAAAAGAAAACCTTATTAAACTTCTTTATTGTTTTCGCTGTTGAGATTACATTATTTTTCCATTAAGTGTTGAAATTAGGAAATATAGCTCTTGGTTTACTATATTTCATAAGCAAATGATTGCTTTTATGTGTATATATACATAATTGCATATATCTACCTATGCACATATTTACACATTATTTTTGATACCATTTTCTTGTCTTCTCAAGATATCAGGTTATCAAGAAGCAAGCTCATCAAACTTGCTGGACTTTATCATATGAGAATTTTGAATTTATTTAGGTAACAGTTTAGAAAAAGATAATGCTACCTTTCATGGCCTGGTAAATACACTTCTTCTTGTAGGTTATTATCCAGTAAGTTTATCACCCTGATGTATTCTCTGTTTCATTTGTTAATAAAGACAAAAATATCCTGGTAACAAAAGGAAAATCCCTGACCATAGCATATATAATATGTACAACATGCTGAAAAATGTAATGAACATAAAAATTAAGGGGCCAACCGCTACCTCCCAGCTATGGGTAAGAGACAACTTGTTGGTGTTCTTATATCAGTCAGGAGCAGAACATCTGGCCATCATTTGTTTATCCTAGCTTGATGGCTGGCATGATGACCAAAGCTATTTTATGCTTCGGACATATTAAGATAATTAACAGTCCAGATGAATAGAAAAAATATGCTTTGAAATGAAAACATTTGTTTATCAAAGACATTATTATTTTGAATAGATGAAACTTATAATCTCAGCGTTTGAGACCCTAGTAAAGAATGGGAAGTTCAAAGCCAACCTGTACTATGGAAGGAAGTACACAGCATTAGAAACAAGGACGACTGGAGTGGAAATGAAGAAGTGGAGTGGGAAGAAGATCAAGGGAAGAGGGAGAAAATGTAGAAAGGTAGAGAAGGAAAAGAAACTGTGATGGTTTATATATACTTGGCCCAGGGAGTGGCACTATTAGGAGGTGTGACCTTGTTGGAGTAGGTGTGTCACTGTATGTGGGCTTTAATACCCTTGTCCTAGCTGCCTGGAAGGCAGTATCCTGCTAGCAGCCTTCAAGTAAAGATAGAGAACTCTCAACTCCTGCACCATGCCTGCCTGGATGCTGCCATGTTCCCACCTTAATATGGACTGAACCTTTGAACTTGTAAGCCAGCCCCAATTAAATATTGTCCTTTTAAGAGTTGCCTTGGTCATGGTGTCTTTTCAAAGCAGTAAAGTCCTAACCAAGATAGAAACTAAGATAGAAGAGGAGGCAGATATAAGGAGGCCTTTGATGACCAACTGAAGTGAGAGGATCTGAACCAAAGGATGCACAAGAGACTCTGGTAGGATACCTGGTGTCAGGTCTGGAGTTTGTCTAGTTACCTGGTGGCATGCACAAGATCACAGGCAGAGGATCCAGGGAAGGACAGCAAGACCCCAGCTGCTGCTGATACACTTTATAATTGCAGGCTGTCTGTGAACTATTTTTAAAAAGTTGTCTTAGATTTTGGCAGGCCTCCCTCACCAGTATGGACTGTCTCTGACGCATCACTTCATGAAATAAAACAATAACACATCACAGAGTGGGAGCAAATCAACAAGGAAAAAAAAACCAGGTTAAATTATCATAAATGAATATCCATATGATTTTAGAATTATTAAAATATTTTTTATCTCCAAAGAGTTTATGTTGTTTCAGGAAAGGTCAAGTTGACTACAAGAAGATGAAAATTAGTTATATTTAAAGTGTGCTTTATCCCCCTCATTTCTTAGTATCTAATATTGCAATGTGAATTGTTATTTTGTGTGTACAGCTTTCAATAAACTGTAGGAATTATAAATATTTACCTGTCAAATCTCAAAGTATAGAAAAATTTCTAAAATATAAATATCTCATATCCTACAATATTTCAAATGCCTAGAAGCGTTTCTAGTAAAAATGCAGAAGAGTAAATGTGTTTATTTTTTTTCCAAAACCAGATTTAAAGTTGTTTGGGATAAATAATGGTTTTTTGTTAGCATGTCAATGGCTTCCAGTTGAAATGAATCGCTTCATAGCAACTTCCATGCTGAAAGTCTCTGGAATGCCTAATTTATAGACAGAGGATTGAGACAGGCTCTTCAGGCTAGTCATTATAGTCATTGTGGAATCCCCTGAGTTATGAATATTCCCTTTTGCCATGCTGGAACCTCATACTGCTACACCAGGTTACAGAAAAAAAATTGTCCTATACGCCATTGATCTATATGTCAGGAGAAGAAAAATAACCTGCTTCTGTCTCCTTTTTCACTTCACTTTCATAGAGCTAGAAGAGAGTCCCAGAAACTATTAGGGGGTTAGAAAGTGAGAGTTGAGGTGAAGAGGATTGGGCCAAAAATAATTTACTTGGAAACATGTAAAGTCTATAGTTCCATTTGACTATGGGACACATAGAGGTTTTGTTACATAGTTTCTATGTTATAGGGAAGTGACACTCAAGGTGACACATTCCCTAGGACACTGTGCTTCTGGAGTGGCACCGACTTGATTTTTTAAATCCCTTCACTCATGATGATCCTCAGCTGACAGTGTAGATCCTGAACCTCGCTTTTCTCACAATAAAGATACTTTTCCACTGAGAGCTCTTGGCTCTGTCTGCACCGGCTGCAGCTCACTGCTCTATAAATGACTCTTGCTCGACCCTTAGAAGAGGTAGGAAGCTGGGAGAAACCAGGTCAGAATTAAGTTATAATTCAATAGCTGAGGCTGCAGGACCCTTTTGAAAATGAAAAGGTTGCTTCTGATTATCACTTCACGGCTGATCAATCCTGGATCCATTTACCATTCTTTGCTGAAAGTTTTCTTGTTTTGTCTTTAATTTTTAGCTGTCACTGTGTCTGGGTACACATTTGTGCAGTATGGGTAGAGACCAGAAGGGAGGAGCTAAAGTAGAGGGCAGGAAGTAGAGTTTGCTCTCTACCCACACTGTGAAGGGAAGTAAAGAAATTCTAATGGTGATGCAAAGTCACCTTCTTATGGGGTTGTAAACCCCTTCAGCTTCTTCAGTCCTTCCCCCAAACCCCCCCCCCCCCCCCATTGGGGTCCCTGTGCTCAGTTTAATGGTTGGCTGTGAGCATCGGCATTTGTATTGGTCAAGTGCTGGCAGAGCCTCTCAGGGGACAGCTAAACCAGGCTCCTGTCAGCAAGTGCTTCTTGGCATCAGCAATAGTGTCTGGATTTGGTGTCTGCAGATGGGATGGATCCCTAGTGAGGCAGTATCTGGACTTCAATCTTTGCTCCACTCTTTGTCCATGTGTTTCCTTTAGACAGGAATCAGACCCCCCAGAGCTCCTAGGGGATAAACCAACAACCAAAGAGTACACATGGAGGGGCCAATGTCTCCAGCTGTATATGTAGCAGAGGATGGCCTTACCTGACATCAATGAGAGGGGAGGCCCTTGGTCCTGAGAAGGCTCCATGCCTCAGAGTAGGGGAAATGCTATGGTGGTGAGGAGGGAGTGGGTGGGTGGGTACAGGAGCACTCTCATAGAAGCAGGGGTAAGGATGGGATAGGGGGTTTGTGGGTAGGAAATTGGGAAGAGAGAAGATATTTGATATGTAAATAAATAAAACAACCAATTAAAAAACACAACAAAAAAGTAAGGACCTTTCCTAGCACTATGTGTTCCTTCATCTCTCAAGGACTTCATCCCTAAAAAACTTCATATGACAAGTAGCAGCCAACTTGTACATGCAGATAGAGTAAACTCTTTTCTGCTAGTGTATCCATGTTTCTTCAAATGAAGAATAAGAATTCTTCTGCAGAAAGGCCTTATTTATTCCATTCTAGGATAGTCTTCAGAATTCTATAAAAACACAACCAGTATTCTTTAACCCAATTATAAGAATCACCTCTTATTTCATTCAAAATGTCAATTTCAAGCACACTGCACAAGGCCAAACTTTTAAATTTCAGCATTGATCCAGCACCTAAGTCATATTTTCTTATTGTCCTCTATGTGTGACTCCAGGAGGATGTGTGGTAGCCATTGGGAATGTTATCCTAATACCTGCAAGTTTTAGGCAGCCATCTTTGCTTGGGTCACATGCCTTCTGTAGGGCAGAATTTGAACTCAGGCATCATAGACTTTCCTCAACCTTGTTTGTATGTAAAAAAATTCAGTCTATTGGGTGTCTCAGATATTCAAGAAAAATGTAGATATTGCACCAATTGTCCACCTTACTCACTCTCATTTTCTGACTACCCTTTAAATAAAGGCTTTTCTCCAGTGGATTATCCTCAGGGGCACCTCATGAACTACCTTCTCATGGTCCTATCTTCTGTTTCTTCATTTGTCCAAATAAACATAAATCTATTTTGGAATTCAAAGATAGGTAAATATATCATAAAATATTTGGTGACTATGAATTAAACAAAAATGAGATGGCATGATGGGACAGAGGTAGGAGTTAGGATTCCTCTGTGAATATGACTGGTCGAATGAAACAAACCATATGTAAGAAAGAGCCAGGAAACACCATTTCAAGGAGCCTATGCCCCACCCTCTGTTAATACTCACTAGAAGACTGCAGCCTGGCAGAGACATATTAAAAACTTTTCTCTCCAGTTTTGGCAACAACTATAAACACATTTGTGTCTCTGTTTATCCAGGTATAATCCCATTTTCTATTTGTGTGAATGAGTGATCCCACAGCCAGATTTTGTGTGTGCATGTGCATGGCATATGTGTGTGTGTTACTATACAAAACTACTTACCAATTAGAATGACCAAAATTTCCAGTGCTGACATTTCCCAGTGTTGTCTAGAGTAAATAATAAAGTGTAATAAGACCATGGGAGTGGAAAATGCTACCTTCTTATGAATTTTACACAATAGCTTTACCACTGAGCAGCATCTTCACTCCTGAAATGGTTTTCATAGTCATTTGATGTTTGGCAGAGATGTGGTAAATGGAAGAGCGCAGGGTCTGCATTGCCTGTGTGTATGAAGGCAATCCAAGCACAAGTCTTTATGCAAATCAGAAAGCCTATTACTGAAACATCTCCCCACCTTGAGTTCTTATTTTGTAGGTTATATATTCATTTTATATGGTGATAGTTTTTATAAAGATATTTTCACTCAGTCATGTAATTTGGTTTAAGACAATACCTAAAATCAGCATTTTCCTTTAGTTTAGAATTGGGTAGACCTTTCAAGGTTGACATCAGCAATGTCTCATCAGCTGTGATCCCCCTGTCCTGTGGCCAGGCTATCACAAGAATCAGTCAATGTATTGCTCATGAAACCATACACATAATATATACTTTGTGAGTCTATACAGTCAATATCTTATTTTGTTTCCAAAGAGAGTTTTATTTTACATTTTGCATTTCTTATAACATCCTTATACTACAGCATAGTCTTTTAACTCGGTAAGTTTTCTGTCCACACAAATCATCATTGTGTTTGATACCTAGGATATTTGCGCATTAGTGAATTTTAAATAAGTAAAACAAAAGAATACTTTATTTAAAAAAGCTTTAAAAAGATAGCATTTTAAGTACCCCAGTGTGATATCTTCCTGTATCTCTACCACATGCATACCATTCCATCGATGCCTTACTGTTTGTCTTGCTCCTCACTGGTTCTCTGAAGAACCAGTTTCTTGCACTGCGTATTGGTTTCCTCCTTGACTTTCTTCCCAGGTGTGCCACATGCACTGCATAGTACATTGTTACACCTTTCATGTTTTTCTTCTTCATTCCTTTGGAACCATATCGACTGTTAATCAGATTAATGTTCTCTGTTCTCATCCTTTATGGCTGTTCTTTAAAACCCCGCTCCATAATCTAAGTAAGTCTCATACAGCCTATTTTGGCACATCTTTGTTTTGTCCACACTATTTTTTTCAGTTATAAATGATAAGTTTGCTAACTTATAGAGCTAAAATATCAGGACAAGAACCCATCAGATTCATAGATAGAGAAGTTAAATTACTAGCACACCTTGTTTGAGGATGGCACAGAGGTCTGGCATTGGAACAACTGTGTTCTGTAATGGGACAGTTAATTAATGTGTAACTGATATATCCTGTCACATGTTGTCATCGCTAATCCACAACTCCTACTCTTGTAAAAATAGTTCTTTATTAATGTTTTAATGACTATCCCCAATGGTCTCTTTGCCTTTTGAATACTATAAAAGTTTTTAAGTTTCTCTACATCAAACATAATAAGATTTTTAAATTCTATAAATATTCTAGTTAGTGTTCTGTCTTATTGTATTGTCTTTAACTACTCCCTCCTTTTGACTTACATCACAGGTTCTTTCCTGAAATTTCACCCTCACTAGACACTTTCCTCCCTCCACTTCTTCTCCTACCACACTTTCTCCCACTGCAATGTCTCTCCTGGGAACAATCTAGGCTGTTTCTTCCTGTTCAGTTTTCACATTATGCTATTACCCACAGGCAATGCAGCACCATCAACTTCCAAGTGACACCCACACTTTTAACCTCTTCCACTTAACTGAGCTCTAGGCTGGTAAATCCAACTACTTCCACTGCATTTCCAGTTGATTATGTAACAGAAGCCACCTATCTATAATGCCCCAATAGAATATTTTGGTTTTCACTCTTAAACATGCATCTCGGTCCCTATTACCTTCACAATAGGATCCACAATATCCCAGGTGACTCCAGGCAGAGCTGGAGCAGGTGCTTTTGTCATCTCTTCCCTGACTCTGTGCAACACAATCTTTATGCAAAGCCCATCCTTTTCATCTTCTCTGGGTTTCTTCAGTATTCTCCCTTCATGCCAGTCTCATTGCTTGCTCCTTCTTAGAGAAGACTAATCCTTTCATGCTTGGATTAAGGGAACAAGATTCTCCTCACTCAGCTCTTAGATGTTCCTGGGGTCTCATCAAATTACTCTGGGTACCAATGTGGAAGCACCTCCTCCTGCTTTATAAGAAGCAGCACCCAGACAAGCTGATGCCAACAAGCTGTACTCTTAAAATTCCATATTATGCTTGTAGTCTCCTGTTAAATGAGAATGAACAAAGAAATGTGAATTTTATCTGTGTCTAAGCCTTCTGTCTTACCGTCTAAAAACACAAATCCATCTCTGAGATATATTCACACTGATGGTTCTTCCATAATTAGAATACAAGATCCACACTTGAAAAATACTCAGTGGGTGAAGGTACCTGCTTCTGAGACTGACAATCTGAGTTCAATCCTAGGGACCCACGTTGTGGAAAAAAAGAGCCGAGTCCTGCAAATTGTTGTCTGAATTCCATAGGGATACTATGATATAAGTCAGTCTCTTTGTCTCTGTCTGTGTGTCTCTCTTTCTCTCTCCTGTCTCTCTCACATACAATAATTAAATATACTAAAACATAAAAATAATTATATAAAAATATGTAAAAATATAAAATCATAAAATGTAAACTTCTAAATTCGTTCACTACCTAAGATTCTACATGTATAAAATATTACAATATATTAGATAGTAAAATATTCTGGATAAATAGAAATAAAGAGGTATGTGAAGGAAAGATGTTTGGTTTTTAAATGAACTAGATGCTTTTTCTTAGAGTAAGTGACACAATCATGTATAACAACTCATTGTTATAAATAAATGGCTAATAGTGAACATAACATACCATATTCTGTCAGTAGCTTTTGTATGTTAGAAATAAAACACATTTTAAGAATCAAATCACCATTACAATCATATTGATTACCTGAATAAAGCAAATTGCTAAGCATGTATAAAGTCCTGAGCAAAGAATGCTTAGCTATAAGTTAACACAGTCTGGTTATTGAATAAAAAGTCCAATTAAGATGAAAGTGTTAAACACATTCTCCATCATACTATACAGGTAGTTTAAAATGAGACAGAAATGTTATCTTTAAATATTTACATATGGAAAGAGACTACAAAAGTAACAATGGGAAAAGGTTTCCTTCTTGTACCTTATAAATTTTCCAACTTTTTCCAATATTTACTCTTTGATAACTATCATAGTAAGTTCTAGGCCATAAAAACATAAAAAGAACATTTGAAAACAAATAATAAATAATGAATAAAACTCTAGAACAAAAACAATTTGCTTTTTGCATAGAAACAACTATAAGACATTCTTAAAGGAGGGTGTGTGTGTGTGTGTGTGTGTGTGTGTGTGCATGTGTGCTTCTGTGTGTGCATGTGTGCTTCTGTGTATGTGTGTGCTTGTGAGTGTATGTATGTAAGTGTATGTGAGAGAGAATGGAGGCCAGAGATTGACCTCGGATGTCTTCCTCCACAGCTCCACCTTATTTATTGAGGAAGATTGTTCTCTCAAGGCTAGGACCCCAGACTTGTCTAGTCTAGTTAGCAAATTGACTATTCTTAAATTGCTTCCTGGATCCCTTGACTTTATCTCCCACAAACTGGGATTATGGACTGACCATCTTGCTGTCTCAATATTTACATCAGTTCCACCAATTCAAGAACAATCAATGGAGAACTAAACAAAGAGTATGTTTTCAGGGGCACTTGGGTCTGTATATTCATTGCAGAAATATGGGTCATACAAAAAACTGAAAAGCATACATGAAAGAAGTTAATGGGTGCATATAAGCACATTCATATTCTACGTGACAGAAGCTACCTGGGGAAGAACCTGCTGTGCCTGCCCTTTGTTTTTGTCACTTATATATCTCCCTGTTACTGTTTTCTCAGTAAACAGAGTTGGTGTGCAACTAGATATTTTAAGTGAAGAAAGGCAGAGCTGGTGGCGATAGACATCAGATTTGACTTAGAGTATACTCCATCTTGTCCTGTCCAACAGGGCATTAAATAGGAGTCAGGGGAGATCACCTGAACGAGAAAGTGGAGAACAGGCCGACGCAAGGAAAGACGATCTGTCTATAGTCTGATCAGATCGCCATTTTTACTTTTTTACACACAGGTTATATACACAAAAAGGCAGAATGTGGGGAAGGAGATGATGTAGGAGTGTAGATGTTCAGGGGGAGTACAGACATCTTCCAGAACAGAGTGTCAGCTGGGTGAAGGTTCAGGGGTCAGACCACTATGACTCTGCCTATGATTCACTTGTCTTTATCTAAGTTGGTACTATCTACCAAGGTTACCTATCTACAAGGCCTATGACTAGCCTGACAATTTTCCACTGAAGCTGCTTGTTTACAATAGCTTCTAGGCATCTGTTTCAGTGTTTTTTTCACAGAGACCCCAGACTTTGTGTTATCAGGCATGTATGTCAGGCCTATTGCTGATTTTAGACCTTATGGCTGATCTTAGGCCTTCAGTGTATAAGCAGGGCTGCCCCTGACACCATCTCATCTCCCCTGTGGCCCAGTCTGTTGGCTACTTGGAAAAAGTCCAAAGTGTAACCCTTTGTCAGAATGGCAAAGACACAAATGGAACATCCAGGCTTCTAAATCCACTCAGGAACAGGTGATTCATGAGTTACTGGACTTTCTGTGACTCTGAAAAGAAATTATTTTGTTCCTTTAAGCTACAGAAATGTGGAGGCTATGGTTGTTTGTGTTATTTCCCACAAACTTAGAAAAATAGCTATCATCTTGGTGAGTAATGTAAATATACATATACTGACATTGAAGAGTACTCACAGTATTCTAGTAGATGATAAAAATGTAAGATTCAGGGCAGTGTGTTTAATTCACCTTTATTCAAAGATACATAAGTACAAACACATATGCATTTATTTCATGAATATCCAGACAGACAGACAGATAGACAGGCAGAGAGACAGATAGATAGACATAAAAATTAAACTATGACAATTCCAAAGCAATTTTACTAAGTAATGATTAATTTTAATTTGTACTAATTTGCTAGTGCAAAAATAGGCATGCACAAGGATATATTTGTTTTTTTTTAATTAAATCATGTTTTAAACCACTTTGCTAGTATTGTTTTCATGTCATTTCATTTAATTTAGGTAATTCTCAGAATATATTGAAAGATAAAGTTACAATGTAATTATATTTGAAATAATGAGTGTCAACCAAACCAGTGAGGTGATAAAAGATTCATGCGTATTTTGATATCATCACCCGAACCTAGGATCTAGGGCTTAATAATGCTAGGAAGCTTCTGTGAGTTGGCTGAGCAAGGCACAGATCTATGAGTATAGGATAATATCATCAGGAGTCTTTTTATTGCTATTTCTCTTCAGCAGAACAGTAGTGTTTTGTTTCCACCTAGGTCACTGGTCTATCTAGTTTTAGGTTCTCGGCCACTAAAGTACCATTGGGTATGGGTTGCATTTCATGGAATGTGTCTTACCTACGACCAGATATTGATGGTTTCTCCCACATGATTTGCAGCACTACTGCACCAGCACTGAAACTGAAAAGCTTCCTTATGGTAAATGACTTCATCATTTGGACAAAGTGGAAGGCTACAGAATGGGGAAAGATGTAATTTACCAACTACCAATCCAATAGAAGATTGATAGCCAAAAATATATAGTGAACTCAAAAAACTGGACACCAAAACCCCCAAATAGCCCAATTTTAAAAATTGAGTACAGTTCTAAACAGAGAATTCTTAAAATAGGAAACTCAAATGACTATAGAAGCATTTAAAGAAATGTTCAACATCTTTAAACATCAGGGAAATGCAAATCCAAACTACTTTGAGATTTTTATCTTATGCCAATCAGGATGTCCAAAATCTATAATACAAAAGACAGCTCATTCCATGGAGGATCTAGAACAAGGAGAACACTTTTCCATTGCTGATGAGACTGCAAACTTGTACAGTCACTATGGAAATCAATGTGGTGGTTCACCAGAAATACGGGAATTGATCTACCGCAAGATCCAGCTTTTGCACTCTTGGAAATGTATCCCAAAGCAGCCTTAGCCTACTACAAAGAGCCTCACTCATCCATGCTCATCGCGGCTCTATAATAACCAGAAATTGGCAACAGCCTGGATATTCTTCAACAGTGGATTGGAAAATATGTGGTATATTTGTACAATGGAATATTACTCAGCCATTGTATATTTTTCTTAATCTTAAGGTTTTACAGACAGTTGAATCTTCTTTAAGAGAAGGCAAAGATCACTTGATACTCCTGTTTCTATTTTATGTAAAATTAAATAATAGTAGGTGAGTCCTCTCTGTTCCAAATGTTGTTCTCCAGTATAAAGAGCTTTTATGGAAAGCTTTAGATAAATGCTCATAAATGCTGAAGTTTCTCTGTAAAGTTGTAGATGACAACTGTTATATATATGCATCATGAGACAGACTCAAATGCACCTACAAATATCAGCACTCATTTATATCATAAAAAAGGATATGAATTATGTGAATACAAGCATTTGAATATCATAGAGGCCACAGAGGCAACAGAAACAATATAATCTACTATGACTGCTCTCAGTTACCTATCAAGACAATATGTTAAGACTGCTTCTCAAAACAGTGGGTTTTTAAATCAGAATTAATGGGGCTTGAATTATGTGATCTTTAACATTTAAACTTTGAAAATTGCTGGTGTGTTGTACAGCACATTTTCAGGATGTAGAAGAACTAGGTATATTTATCCTTTGAGTTCAGGCAAACAGCCACACTCACACGGATGATGCAGAGTCATCGTAGACACATGCTCCTCAGTAGCCAGCACCATCTTCATTTAGAGTGGTAACAAGGGTCATTTTTTTTTTACCTGATCCAAATATGAAAACACCATCCTTGCTCCCAGTAAAAAGCTGCGTTCACCCAAATAACTGTAGACTCCAGTTGACATAGAACATCAGGGCCAGAGATGCCCAGCTGTATTCAGATCGGGAGATGACATTCAGATGGGGATGACCTTCAAGAGCTGTCAGAGACTTGTTGAGATGGGACACACTGACATGGCACAGGATTTGACAACACAACTAGGAAGTCTGGGGACGTTTTTTCCATGCTCCCAACAACAGGAGTTAGGCCATAGCAGATATGGTACCGACCTTGAAAGCCCAGAGTAGAGCCCTGAAGGAGGATAAGAGGATGCTTAAAGATAATGGCATGTATGAACAAGCACATCCCAGAACATCATAGACATTTATCTTTCCCAGGTGCCCAATATGTTCCCTTCATAAAGCACCAAAGAGTACTGTGGTTTGCAGTGAGTAACTTTTGAGAATGAAGGGATATACCGAATTGAGATCCTAAAGACTTGTTGGAACTCCAGAATAACAGCATGTAGCTACTAAAGTGCAAAGGGAATCATGTGTGTACCAGGAAGACACTTAGGAGAATATGGACTTATTTTGGGACATGAGTGCCTGGGAGATGGGAAAGTATGACAGTCCTTTATGCATAAGCGCTAAGCATCAAAAGTTTAATTATGGACATGTCTTTTAAATAAAGGAAACTTCAGTCTCCTCATCACTTATTAAAGACCATCCCAAGGCATAATGTCTTATTCTAAGGGTCCTGCTACAACAAAATACCCAAGTCTTGGTAGGATTAAGGAATAGACATTTATGGCTCTCAATATGGAGGGTAAGAAGTCCAAGACCAAGGTGCCACAACTGGGGAAGGACACTCTCTTATTTGTCTGCCTGGTGCAATCAACACACACACACACACACACACACACACACACACACACACACACACTGCTTCTGGCTGTTGTGTGCTCTAGTTCTGAAGCAGCATGGCTTCTTCGGATGCTCACTCCCATATGTCCTTTTACGTTCTCATTGACTGTGCTCTCCAAGCTGTTACCATCTACAGAGCTGTAAGAAGGTATGCCTCTGGCACTGTCCAGATGTCTTCACTTGACAGAAGGTAGCAGAGGAAGAAACACAGTCCTTCGCAGAGCCTCTATTCTGTGAGAAAGTTAGTATCACGTACAAGGCTGCAACACTCTTGACCTTGACATCCTGAAAACGCAGTGCTTTTCAAAACTACCTCATTAGCCTTTAAACTCATTGTCCAGATATCTGATGAGTTACAGTCAAACCACAGCATGTGTTTGTTATAATAGCAAATGAGATTGAGTTCGGGAGCTTTGGGTACACCTGGCTTACTCAGTTTTTCATTAAGGACATTGTCTTCCTATGAACACCTGTGAGCTAAATCACTTTCTGTGGACCCTTTTTTGTACTGTATCCTTAGAAAATCTAGTTGAGGACTTATTCATAGCAACTATATATTTTCTATAACTAAAGAGACTATGTATTCTAAATGGTATAAATAGCTTTATTTCATAGGTAATTTATCCACACCAGGATTTTCACATAAGGAAACTTGTTTCCCTTAATGTTTTACCCCTTCAGTAACATCTGCATAACACAAACTAAAAATGCCAGATAAGTACTGCAAGAATTACCAAGAGCAGTAGAGCATGTCAAAATTTCCACATGCAAAAAATAATTCAGATCATAAGTGCTTACATGAGTAGTTGCTTTAAGGCATGGCTTTTAATGTCACAGTGTCTGAAAGTATATTAATGCCACAGGATGCACATGCTTGTTCAATTACAAGGTAACGTGATTAGATTTCATGCCCATGTGTAGAAATGTACATTTGGATGGCTGGAATTTTGTCTGAAAGCTGGAAATAAAAGAAAGCTAGATGATCAAATAACATGTTCAGAGAGAACTGGGTTTTTCTTATCTGGTCCTTCTAATGCCATTTTTTTTCAACTCTTGCAATATTTTTTTGGCAGAGAACTAAAGCACTTTAATGGAATTAGCCCTATGTAAATGAGTGATTTACTTTATATAGTATTCATTAAAATACTAACCATGTTGGAAAAACTTGGGCTTTTGGTGGATTTATGCAAAACTGGCATTGCAATTAGTGTCGGGACTATAAAGACAAGTGGTTCAAACTGTATTAAAACTTACAAGGCCATATCAGCTTGGCTGTAGATAAGTCACAAGAGTGAAGACCTGAAACAGTCATGCCATAATGCTTGAACTATGAATTTTACATCATATTTTACTCAGCAAATGGAATTACTAATGAGGTTGGTGAAAACCATTGATCTCTTCAACAAACATTGGGTTTAGCTAATGAAATCAGACTTCTTTGAAACTGTGTTAACTTCAGCATATTGGCCTACCGAGTAGTTCATAAAATGTCCAAAGTCAACATCAATTTCCACTAATGATAGAGGTACAATTTAATTTGCCTTTCTGAAACAAGCATCAATTCTAATGGTGGCAGACAAAGTTCAATTCGGGTAATTTTTTGCTTGCACTTGTAAAATCCTTCACTTTTTGATATTTCCAACTAAGGATGCTTCTGATCTTAGAAAATACAGTAAGAGTTTTCTTTCCTTGATGTCCTATTTCATACACATATTCTCTAAATTTTGCTGGAACTTCAAAGGATATTTGCTGATTTGACCTGGCAGGCAGGTTTGGCCCTCAACCACAACATTCCTTCCTGTTGAACTTCCCCCAACTTCACTTTCTCTTAAGAAGTGACAGGTTTCATGATTAATAGCTTCAGCTCCTCCTGATTCACTGCTGTTGACTGCCTTATCTCATTGTTCCAGTAACATAGGATACCTGGCAGGCACTTGAGAAAATCAGAAAACTTTACACTCAATTGAGTAGTGACCAGAGTCCTTGTACCTTCCTAAAACTCTTTCCTCTAACCACAGGGAATAGATTTCCCTCTTCCTGCAAATAAAGCATTCTCAGCCAATAATGTATGCTCTGCTTGAAAACTCCTACCCACTCCCCAAGGTTTATATAGCCCTTTACCCCCGAATAAAGAGAGTTGCCATTTCACAGAATATCATAGAAGAGAGCTATTTCACCAACTATCCTCCAGAAGAGCTGTTTTGCTCACCCCTCCTTCCCATAAAAAAGGACTATAACACTGAAAACCTTGGAGCAGGCCTTCCCCCCCAACACTAAGAGAACCTAGGAACCCACCCAATTTACCCCTGCTTCATTCTTTTCTGCCTGGCATGCAGTGGTGCCTGGACAGCTAGGGAAGAATCAGAATGCAGAATCACAAGTGTATATTATGATTTGGATATAAATTATCTCCAATGGAATTTTTGAGCACTTAATCCCCAGCTAATGGCATTGTTTTGGGAGGTTGTCGAACTTTAGGGGAATGGTGTCTAGTTGGAAGACAAAAGCAAGTTTTGCAGGCTTATTATCTGGCTCTGCTATCTACATCCTGATCTTGTAAAATGTGAGAAGTGTCATTCATAAATGTCTGCTACCCCAGGTCAAGTGTTTCCACCATGCCTTCCCTGAAATGATAGTCTGTATTCCATGAAGCTATGAGCCAAATTTATCCCTCCACTGTTGAGTTGCTTCTGTGAAATATTTAGTCAGATCGAAGAATAACATAATCAACACAGTAAGTATTCTTATTCTCTCTTAAAGAATGTTGTTCTTAAGAACTTATAGAGAGACAGTGAGATAGCTCAGTGGATAAGGGTAATTGATATCAAGACTAATGATCTGAGTTGTATCTCTGGTACCCTTTCTTAGTAATGGTTTTATCACTGTGAAGGAACACCATGACCAAGGCAATTTCTATAAAGGAAAACATTTAATTGGGGTTAGCTTACATTTTCAGAGGATAGGTCCCTTATCATCATGGTGAGAAGCATGACATTGTCTAGGCAGACATGGTACTGGAGACAGAGCTGAGAGTTCTATATCTTGATCCACGGTCAGTAAGGAGCCTACCTTCAGCAGGGAGCCAGGAGAAGTCTCTGATTTCACACTGGGCAGATATTTGGCATAGGAGACCTCCTAGTCCACCCTCACAATAATGCACTGCCTCCAAAAAAAGGTCACACCTATTCCAACAAGGCCACACATCTTAATAGTGTCATTTCATGTGGGTTAAGCATTTCAAAAGTATGAGTCTACATGAGGTCCAAACCTAATCAAACCACCACATACTCATGTAGTAGATTCAGAGATTTGATTCCTACGAGTTGTCTTCTGATATTTACAGATAGACCATGGCACATATCTGCACACATGCACACACACAGACACACAGACACACACACACACACACTAAATGTCAACAAAAACCTACTATTACTGTTTTTTGTTTGTTGGTTTAAACTTTATTTTTCTGAAGTATATATATATTTTTTCAGTCTCTTCATAGTTTCAATCTAAACTTTCCAAACTTATTAATTCCAATGAGAGAGTGAAATTTTTAGTTCAGAGTTTTTACTACCTATTCTTATTCTGGTTGAAATCAAAGTTTACTTAGAGTGAAATTCCAAATGAAAGTAGATAAAGAAACACTGATTAAAATCAACAAGAGATTGAAATGACATTTATAGCTCTATAGGTAAGAGATTATAATTAATTATACCTGGCCTTTCAGATCCAATGGGAAACTGGAGCTCTTAAGACACAAATATTTTTTAATTAACTTTAAACTAGAAATGGTATACTATTCTTTGGGGCAATACTTGCACACAATGGCATATTAATTAAAAATAAATCACAATGAATTTCCTTTGGATGTACAGGTGATATTAAAGTTTAATATGTTACTAGTTTCCCATAATTAAAATTATTACATATTATCTTACCAACAACAGTATTATTTATGTATATCTGTACATGGTTTTTCTTTGTCCCCTGGTATAATTACAGTTGAGTTTAACAGGAGATTTTTCTATTGCTTCTCTCATGTGGTAGGGCAGAAAATATCTCAAAAGATGATGATATTCTAGTGTGCTAATCCTGTAAAATTACAGAGGCTTGATCTCAGTGGGTGTAAGAACTCGACACATATACCTCTTTGTTTGCTTAAGTTTGGGACACACTAACAATGATAACTATTACTTCCGGTTCAGTTGTGTGGTTCAGATATAAAATATCCTCAATAGCTCTGTGTTGCCGACTTGGCCCCCAGTATAATCAATGTCCAGAGGTGAGTCTCTGGAGAAGTAAATGGATCATGATGGCTCTGAGCTAAACAATGGGTAGGTCCACTGAGATACTCATTATTGAGAGGTTATAAAAAGTAGAAGTTTGGGTTTGGAAATAAAAAGCAGACTTGGAAAGACAAAAACAAACAAACAAAAAAGAAAACAAGCACAAAATAAGTCCTCATAACAAGCCTTGAATTTTCAGTGACTTTTCTCCTAATACTGCATAGTATGATGCAGAACACATGTGAGATAAAATTGGTTTTTGGGGTTTTTTGTTGTTGTTGTTGTTGTTATTTTGGGTTCTTAATTCTTCGAAAATATTATTAATATACACAGTATATCTGGGGGATGGCCTGGTTCCTCTCAAAGGGATTGATAACAGTTAATAGTTGTTAGAAGAAGGCATGTCTTTCTTTTTTCAACAGGGAAGCCTCTAATAGTTGTCCTTGCTAAACACCCTCCCACCCATATTTGGGCAAGAAATTCTAATTAAACTCAGTTAGTCACACACAAAGAAGACATGGAAGTCAGAAGTCTTGTTGAGAAGAGAGCTGTTAGGATTGAGAAGAGGTTGAGGGGAAATGAGGATGTAAACATGACTAAAGTTAATTATATAAATCTGTCAAATTGTCAAACATTTTTTTAAATTGTCAAAAATAAAGTAAGTGAATGTCATGATAGCCCAGCAGAAATGACCACTCAAACATAGTTCATAGCTAATTAAAAGTATTTTTCCCAGCCAGGTGGGACCATATAGTTGCTCAAGGACAAGGGTGTGACCCTGAGTGTCCAGAGCACAGAGTTTTTGATGGTAAAACCCAGGTCTTGTCATGTCACTGGGCAGCTGCAGTGAGGCTCTGCAGAAGCAAGCAGTTTAACAGAAGCAAAGACAAGCAATTTCCTATAAAGGGTTCTGCACAAACAGGCTAAGTAAGATAAGTTAGCTAGGACATCCTGACCTGGGCTTTTTAGGCGAGAATTTGGTAATTTTCCATGGTATCCTCTACTAAGGAGATCTAATTCTAATTAGAATACAAGAACGAGGAAACTTTACATTGTCTTGCCCTGTCATATAAAGAGTCCTTATATAAAACTTTTAGAATTTACTTTTCTGACAGAAATTTCTCTGAAACAGTTGTTTCCATCAAAATTTTATCTTATCCCAGGGGAGAAAAAAATTCAATAAACCATAAATTCAGAGGAGATGTGAAATATTTATTGTGAACAGACAGGAGTTCAGGAACAGAGCTTAGCGAAACTACAGTGTAGTAAAAGACAAGTCTCATATGCACCAGGATGCCACTTAAATGTTGCCATAAAAGCTATTTCTCTCATATATCCATGACCAGAATCACTTCCTGATTTGCAGCTATTTGATGATCTTTGCGTCCCTGCTTGTGCAGGGCTGGATCTATCCATAATCTCATTAACAATCCTCCTACTGTCAACACAGGATGGAGAAACCACACATTTACCTTTCTATTTCCCAGTCTCTGGTGCCTCTCCTGACACCTGGGAAGAAGCTACCAATCCCAATACTTGAGAACAGTGACAGTGGAGCTTATGTGTGGAGGTTCCCAGGGGACACAACACTGTAAAGTGGCTAATTAAAAAGAGAGCAGAGCCGAACATTGCTGGGGTTAAGGAAGGACCTGGTGCAAGGAAACAGCATTACAGACACAGCAGGAGACTGGCTGCCAGGAAGAGTTTAAATGACAGGCTTTTTAACATGAAGTCTAGAATTAAAATAAAAAATTACAAACTTGGGTGGAAATCAACAAATATCAATCATTTAGCCTCTGAATGATAAGATTATTACTGCTTAAATGATACTATTCCAGTTGTCCTCAGTAGAGAAGCTAGTTGATAGCACTCCATCAAAACTGCACCTTCACAGTCGTGATCACTAAGCTACTTTTAAATGATTTTATCCTCAGTGATGTGGGAGAGTTGGGTGATATGAGGAAATATGGAGTAGAAGATTTGGCAAGCAAGAGATCTTGTTTGATACTCTTGGATTTCGTTGTGCAGACAATGTTCAGTGACAAAGCTATGCTGTGATTTTGGAGGCAGCCCTATTGTGAAAAAAGAGAATTTCTGGAAAGAAGCTATGTCTGAAGAGAGAGACTGACTGATTGGAACTGCAGTTCTGTGGAGTTTTGGGAATTGGTTCTAATGCTGTCTCAATGTAATTCAGCTCCCAAAAGGCTGCATTTCTAAATTATGAGGGTCTTTGCCCTCAGCTGGATTTGACTGGCAATAAAGAATTGTCATGCAGCCAGTGGTAGGCAGATAGACTGAGGTGGGGCCTGGAGATTTGCGTGGGCTAGGGACTGGGAGAAGAAGAGAAGAATCACCAGGATTCGGAGGGAGACAGATCAGATTTAGAGTTGCAGAAGGAAAATCATCCGAAATGTAGATGAGAAGGAATGTGGCCCCTGGCAGGACAACTCAGAAGCATCTTGAGCAGCAAAGACTAGGGAGCTACCCAGAAGGAGCCAGAGCAACAAAGATAAAATATAGAATTAGAGGGCACTAAGCCAGTATTACAGGAGGGAAATGTGTGCTAACCACAGGGAGGATTAGAACTGCCCAGCCTTTGAGCTAGCCAAGGCATTTTATAATTAACTGGTGTGTGTGTGTTTCATTTACAAATCCAGATTTCTCCTGGGTGAGTGTGTGAGTGAGACCAGTCGGGAGCCAAAGAGATGTATGTAGCCAACTACCCTTAAAGAGCAGAGATTAGAACATTGACAGTATAGATGCTAATTTTCTTATCTTTCTAGTTCTAACCTTCTAAAACAACCATCCCTTGCTCACTTCCATGTCTGTAGTAATATCTAATGAGAACAGAAACCTTTTCGAGTCTCTTAAATTAGCAGACCACTAGCTTTCATCAACCCCAAAAGCTATCACCAGATAGCATCTTGGGCCTATAGAAAAGCTTCCCTCATCTTGTTGTAACTGCCTCTCGGATGTACACACCAAAGAATTTCAAACTTGCCTTGATTTATTTGCTTGTTCTGTAAGATTCTACAAGTTCTTGAAAGTGCTTTCAGGTTCTAACATGAAATTTGGATTAACCTAAATCTGTGTTTCCCAGGCCATAGCCACTCAAAATGGCTTCAGAATAGACTTTCTTTTAATCCCTTTAAGATAAGAGCTGTAGTTTCTGCCTTTACACTAGAATACACAAGACAGAGATACATATCTCAGGTATTCTTTAGACATTAGGCTTTTACTTGTGATGATCAATATCATATTGTGAAAATTTACCTCTGTACTAAACATGGTGGACTCTGTCTCACAAGTTCATGAAATACTTCTGATCCAAGGACTGATAAATGCTTGGTATATTATTTCATGAAATAGTAATTAATAATTCAAAGACTCCAGGTGCTATGTATCTATTTTCTTACTAGTAATACAACTTCACTAAGGAGTCTATGCTTTCCAACTCTCAATTACTCTGTTCTACTAAAATACAAACTACTCCTACCTGTTTATAAGGACCCAGCCTAACACTAAGACATTCCAATCAGCGGAGATAGTAAGAAGTGCAAAGAGACTTAGTGTTATGAAATACAATGTGGTGGTGGCTGGAATAATGGAGTACCTGGCAGGTTCGTGGCAAGGTGTCCCCCTGAGAAATCCTGCCAAAGGACAGACATGATATAAGGAAAGTTTATTGCAGGGACCTGGAAACAAGGTAGGGGCAGAGAAGGGAACATAGACAGAGAAGGACAGAAGGAAAGAAAGAAAAGAACTCCCAGGAACATGTGAGAACAGAGAGAGAAAGAGGGAGGGAGGAAAGGGAGGAAGAGAAGAAGGGGGGTGGGAACAAGGGAGCTAGAGTAGCAAGCAGCCCTCTTATATGCTGCAGCACCTGGCTCACACTTGGCAGGCAATGGTGGCAGACAATGAAGCAAGCAAGCTATTGCTAGGTCACTATTGGAAGGAGCCTAGCAGAATTGTCTGTAAGCCAACACCTAGTAAATCTACCATTTTTTTATATTTGTTCTCAGTGAGTGAGGTTCCTAAGTAGGTAACTTACAATTCAAATAAAATGTTCAAGAGGCTAAAGAGGTGGTTCAGTGGTTAAGAGCAGGTACTGCTCTTCTGAGGTGCCAAGTTCCCTTCTAAGCACCCAATTAGCAGCCCACAACTATCTATAACTCTTGATCCAGGAGATCCAATGGCCTTTGACCTCTGCCATCATTACTCACATATGTGGTATACCTATATAATGCAGGTAAAGTGCTTATACACATAAAACAAAAATAAATAAATGCTTTTTTTTAAATATCCAAGTCTATAATTGTATATATAGGCCACTCCTTGCCACCAGCCAGAGACATTATGGAAATAGATCCCATTTCTGAAACCATTTCATATTCCTGGGTATTAATAATATACACAAAAGTAAGTTCTCAGTTCACTATAGACACAACATGGTACTAAAATGTTTGAAAACTGGGATTTGAAAATCTGAATATATAATTCCCACATTAAAACTAAGATATCCCTAATAGTAAAACTGGCTAACATATATGAGTGTATTTGTGTAAATGCACATATTACATTAAAATAAAACAAAAGAAATGCTGAATTTATTGAGTGAACTAAAGGAAATATGCTACAAACACCTGGGAGATAAGCATGCAGAAGGCAAAGGTACAGAATGAATAAAGTAAACATGAATCTCTCAACCAGGAGTAGAAATCATCTTCAAATAGCTATGCAGCTCAAAGATTGTGCTACTCAACTAAAAACATAGTGCCTAGCAATTTAACCATTAGGTGTGTAATATCTTGAATTAGACTCCCAGGAAAGAGATTGCAGTGCAAATTAACATCTGATCAGCCATTCACGAGCCACTATTGCTTTGCTTGCCGCCCTCTGCCTGTCTCCCTCAGAGTAGAAATGTCTGCAGTGGCAGGGCATGGTTTGTTCTAGGATAATTGCATAATGTCTTCTCTCTCGGTGCTAAATTATGCTTTGGAAAAATGCTCTGTGAAATCTGCTGGGCTTTGAAAAGTCATGAAGCATGTAGGGTGAATTTGGAGTAGTGGAAATTTAATTTAGAGGAAGTGATTCAAAGGTTTTATTTTGTTGTTGATAAGCAAAGGCATTTGGTATACCTGGCTACATCTAGGCTCTGAAGTCTATTTTCTTCCTCATGTAAGTCTCTGAATTTTAGGACATGCTCAAATTCTGACTTAACAGCAACTCCCTCAGCAGTCACAGTTGATAACCCTGAGTTGCTGACATATTCATTTATTTTATCTCTGTCATAATTTGCACTATATTAAGTCTAATGAGGAATTACACAATACTACCAAATAACACAAAGTGCTATAGTTAAGCATTTGTTATCAGTGAGACACTTTTGTAGGGTTTATTTTTAGTTCTGTATATATGTGTGTAAACATCTGTGTGTGGTGTGTGCATATGCATCCAGAGGCCAGAGTCATCAGATGCCCTGAACTGAATTACAGAACACTGTGAGCCATATGTGATGAGAACTGAACTTGAAAAGTCTGGAAGAATTGCTGATGCTCTTAGCTGCTGAGTCATCACTCTATCCCCTATGGAACATTTAATCAGAAATTAGTAAGACATTGATGCTTATAAATCACTTTATTTTTTGTGATTGAGTACAACTGGGAAAAAAGATAAGGTATTATGACACTTTAAAATGCCACGTGCTTAAAAATATTAACTAAAATTGGTATCCATGGCTTCAGAGTATAAATCTGAGTCTGTCTTCCCCCCCCTTTATTGTATATTTTCTTTATTTACATTTCAAATGTTATATTCTCTCCTGGTCGCCCCCTCTCCAAATCCCCTGTCCCATCTGAGTCTGTCTTACACTAGAAAATTGATACGTCAGCTTTTTAAAATGTTTTTATTTTATTTTTTTTAAAAAAAGGTTTTTAGTTACACTGGTTTGCAGCTGTGTGTTTGAATGTGCTGCATGAACAAGTATATGCAGAAGAGGATATTGGATGCTCAGGAAGTAGAGTTACAAATGGTTGTGAGTCACTTCACATGAATGCTGGGGGCTCTTACCTGATGAGGTATCTCTCCAGCCCACATGTGAGCTTCTTTCATATGTCTGAATTCATAATCATGGTGTGATTGTGAATGGGTTTAGTTTTAACATTCTGGAAGATGTTAAGAGGACTTAGAAAAGAGATGTTCAAATTCCGGTCAGAGAAGGTTGAAAGCTGTGCCTTTATCTTTTGTTTTGAACACAAGGATTTGAAGTTTCCAATTCAGACACACAATGTTCCCTGATACCAAGACTCTTCCACTAAAGAAACTGTGTCTTCCTTGTACCTGAAACAACAAATTGCCAATGGTAGAACAAAGTTTATTACATTTTAGTAAGTGGTTTCTTCTAACATAACTGTTTTAGATGTTCAGTATCCAATTAAATCTATGCAACATAATTTCAATACTTATTTCCTTGAAAGAAATGTTTCAGACCTTATCAGTTCCTCCTCCTCCTCCTCATCATCATCCTCTTTCTCCCCTTTCTCTTTAAAAAAAAAAAAAAACCCTCATGTAACTCAGGCTGGCCTCAAACTTTGCTATGTAGCTAAGGGTGGTCTTAAACTCCTGATTACCCTGCCTCTACCTCACAGGCGCCATACACTTGGTCTGTTCTCTGCTGATACTGAACCCAGGGCTTTGAAAGTACTTTCCCAATTGAGCTACATCTTAAACTCATGATACTTTTTCTCAGGTTCTTCTGGGTGGATTTTTGTATCTCCCTCAAGTCTTCATTCCAAATTGTTGTGCTTTTACTTCAGCATCCTTAATACAGACACAGCCTATATATATCCTCTGGTGCAGTTAAAATTAATATCAATTGGGTGTTTCTACCCTGCCTTGGATTATTCAGTTCCAAGGTAAAAGACATAAAACTTTTCTATTTATAATAAAGCTTAATAGCACTACAGCTGGGCAGATATCAACCCTCTAACCTATTTTGTCTACTTCCCTGTCAATAATCCCAAGATATGACTTGCCATGTTCTGCTCTTACTCTGACTGACTATCCCTCATACCGGTGTTTTTATGATTCAGCTACCTTATGGTTTCTTCCTCTTTCTCTTCTCTCTCTTCTCTTCATGGTCTCTGTCTCTGACTCCATCTAGGAGAATCCAAGACCCACCTACTTTACTTCTGCCCAACTACAGACTGTAGGCATCTTTATTGACCAATCGGGATAACTTGGGAGCCAAAGTTACATAGTATCATTTGGAATATGTGAGTATTTCCTCATCGGTGAGGGTAACCAGGCCTTAGAGGCAGATAGTTAGCATAACGATATATAGCAACATGCCAAACCTCAGCAATCCCCAATACAAGATTTTTTTCATTAAGACAGGGATTTTGTTGACCCTGAATCCAGATCTATCCTTGAGTCTCTTGCAATCTTACTCCCTCACTTGCCCAGTATGGGTGATGGTAACACGAAAACCGCAGCTCTCAACTCAAAGAGGATAGATGACAGCTTATTCTGGAGATAAATATGAGTAACTGTGCCATGTACACACAAGGCACCCCAAATTCTGTGTTCCAAAATGTCAACAGTTTCATGAGGTTCTTAAATTCACAGATCAAGAAGATTTTAAATCAACATATCTTAGTTAGGGTTTTATTGCTGTGAAGAGACACCATGACTAAGGCAACTCTTATAAAGAACAACATTTAATTGGAGTTGGCTTACAATTTCAGAGGTTCAGTCTGTTATCATCATGGCAGGAAGCATAGCAGTTTTCAGGCAGATATGATGCTGGAGGAGCTGAGAGTTCTAAATTTTGATTAGAAGGCAGAAAGGAAGAGATTTTCTTCTGCAGGCAACCAGGAGGGAGGTCTCTTCAGTACTTGGTGGAGCTTGAGCACTAGGGGACCTCAAAGCCCACCTATACAGGGGCACACTTCCCCCAATAAGGCCACACTTATTCCAACATGCCACCTCCCATGAGCCAAGCATAGTAAAGCCACCACACAACATAGTTTCCAAATACATTGTGAGTACATCAGATAAGCAGGCTATAGCAAATATGTTATCTGATGACACCCTCAGCTGTTAGGTTAATTGGAGTGGGGGTTAGCTAAGTTCATGTATCCCAAAAGATTATAGCTGATGGTGACAAGAATGCCAGATGGAACATAGAAATGAGCTGTGCTTGCCCCTTAGGGGCTACAGATAGTCCAAGATAACTTGGCTTTGGATCTGCCACATGGCAAGCTCTTCACAATTACTGATGTTCTAATTAGCCCAGGTGCCTTTGTAGAATGTTCAAGATGCAGCTACTTTTTGGACACTTTAGTTCATAGTGGATCCAGCAGCAACCATTTTCAGTAACCCATCCACTGTATTTGCTCATTGACAACTAATCAGGCAAAAGACATCTTTGCTATCAGATCAGGTAAAATCTGCTTAGGAAGAAAAACAAAAGAAAAGAAAAAAGAAGGAAGGAAGGAGGAAGAAAGAAAGAAAGAGAGAGACAGAGAGAGAGAGAGAGAGAGAGAGAGAGAGAGAGAGAGAGAGAGAGAGAAAGAAAGAAAGAAAGAAAGAAAGAAAGAAAGAAAGAAAGAAAGAGAAAGAAAGCATTGCTATTTTATCATGGCTCACTCATGACTGAAGAGTTCAATTCTCAGAAACATATGCAAAATGATACCTCTCTCTGCCATAGGGATCAGGCTGAGATATGATGATTGTTAATCTCCAAATGGAGATGCTAAAATGTAATTATTTCCTTATTTGATAAGAAATACATACATTGTGCAATAGTGTAATGGCCATGTAGGCTAATATTCTAATTCTATCCATTTATTGCACATGTGACATTGTTGAGTTACTTAAGTAAGTACTCCAATTTACAGCCTTGTCTTGGAGGTTTATTGCAGTAAAGAGACACCATGACTAAGGTAATTCTTATAAAGCAAATTATTTAATTAGAGCTAGTTCAGAGTTTCAGAGGTTGAGTCCATTATCATCATGGCAGGGAGCATGGTAGCACACAGGCAAACATGGTGCAGGAGGAGCCCAGTGTTCTACATCCAGATCTACAGGATGCAGGAAGAGGAAGAGGCAGTAGTCCTAACTTGGGCCCTTGAGACCTCAAAGGCTGCCTCCATTGGCACACTTCCTCCAACAAAGCAATGGCTACCTCAACAGGTACACATCTCCTAATAGTAGCTCTCCCAGGTGACAAGCCATTCAAATATATGTGCCTATGGGGATCATTCTTATACAAACCACCACAAACCTTGTCTTTACAAATTGGAATCATACTGCTTTCTAAAGGTTAGGTGAAATAAGAGAGAATTGCATATTTAAATGTCTGTATAATTATAGAATTAAACACTTGGTAACTAAATATTATTGGCTTAACCCTGGGAATGCTTTGTTTTCATCTCTGTCTTGGAAGTTGGAGTAGGAATGAGTTGCAGAATACTTAAGAAAAGCTGCTAAAGATCAGAAAGCAGAACTTACAAGATACGAAAGTTTGCCCTCAAAGGATAATGGGGTCTATGCTTATTTAATTTGAAGTATATGATGATTACTTAGGGTAGGAGAGACATTTTCTTAGTTCAGAATAGCCTTGTTATGCGTCCATGCTTCTGTAATAAACTCTTCACCCATATTTCTGTAAGCAACTCAAGGGAAAGACTTTTTCTATCCCTGCCTCTCTCTGTCTTTGGCTTTGCCTCTCCGTCTGTGTCTCTCTGTTTCTCTCTCTCTCTTTCTTGACATGTTCCACCTAGATCTCTCTCTCTCTCTCTCTCCCCCTCTCTCTCTCTCTCTCTCTCTCTCTCTCTCTCTCTCTCTCTCTCTCACACACACACATACACACACACACACACACACAAAGACTTTAAAGAAATTCGCAGGGAGACTAGTTGAGAAGGGCAAGGGGGATGGGCAGTTTGGTTCCCAGCACACACAAGATAGCTTGCAATCCAGTAGCTCTACTTCTGGGGGATCCAGTTTTCTGGCTTTCACATTCAGTGCACATACATGGTATACTTATACTCATGAAGGTTAAAAACACATACACATAAAATAAAAATTATTACATCTTTAAGAGATATAATAAAATTCATCATACATAATCACTTATTTGATATTAACATTATATGTTAATAAACCATTTAAAATGCAAAATGGAAACATTGCAGAATAAAAAGAATATAAAATATAAGTAATAAAATATATTCAATCTGGCATGGTATATGTAGGACCAAGATGGAAAAATCAGAAACTTTAAAGGAAATGAGAGTGGAAAGTTATATCTAAGTTTGAGGGTGGAGACCAGGTAATACAGGAAGGCCTTTTGATATAGAAATTAAAACAATTCATGAGCAATTGTGTACCTAGGGTTGGTGAGAGGGATAAGAGAGAAGACAAAATGACTGAGGGTCAGATTAAGAAGCGAATTGTGATAATATTCCTCAAAGAAGAAAGATTTAGAGGAAGACAATTGTGTGCAAAATGATTAAAGTTTCTATATAGTCATGCAGGCAGAAGATGGAGCTGATGTCTCTTTAAAAAGGAAGTCAAGAGAGTTTTTAAGAGTCAGTAGGATATTCTTGGACTCCTTAGCTATAATCCATGACAACATGATGATGGTTTAACTCATTTTAATTTTAGTTTACTAGCTTCATCTTGACTTCTTTGGGGCATTATTCATATGGAATCTCAAGCTTATTTAGCTGACATTGAGCTGGGAGACAGAGCAGAGATAGCAGGGTACTTGTTATTTGCCAAATAAAACCCACAAAAGTTAGGAAAGTCTTACACAATCAGGTGAGAGGCATGCACAAGTTGTTTTTTTTTTAAATAAATAATACAGAGAAATTTAAACCTACTTTGTTTCTCTTTCTCTTATAAAAGCAAAGTTGACATGTTTGCTTGGAATACATTGGGGGTATACTCAGCCTTCATTCTTATTCCACAAAGACAAATAAATGTGAATTGACTTTTTTGCTAATTTTAAGTAGGCCAAAGGAATGGAATAAGAAAATGACCAGGAAAAAAAAAAAGAAAAGAAAATGGTTCCTTAAATCAATTCAAGAGAAGGTTTAAAAAGTCCTAGGCAACTCAGAAAGCATCCCAAAAAAATAGGACAGGAAATAGATGAGATAGAAGATGGGGCAGAGCGCAGTGGAACAGGAGTTTCTATTCTTGACCGGCTCATTGAACTCTTGAACTCACAGCAGACTTGATAACTGGTCAACCATCCTGTCTTTCATTTGTGAGAATTGTTATTATTTTTCATACTTACTATTCTTTCATTTTATAGTGATAACACAATTTATCCTTGACTTCAATGAGCTACTCATTCCATTTTATTTAGATTTATTGATTTACAGTACAGAAGTAGGCAGTTAACAATAATTCTATTCTTTGGGCAACACATTTGGTTCAGACCTTGATGGCATCCAAATTCGTCTGATAGATTCAAATTCTACTAGACTTGAATTCCCAAATGATCTTGATGATATTTTTTAAGTCAACAAATTCTACAAAAATAGAATGTTCTTTCACCAATACTTTCAGATGTGATTCTCTTAGCAATGAGTTCATAGCCAGGTCATAACCTGTTATTTGTTACATCATCAGAAAAGATCCCAAATAAGAAATAACAAAATCAAAACTAGATCATGCTTACAAATGACATTACATTGTCATTCTTAAAAACATGATACTTTCTTACCAGAATATAAGATCTTTCGTTATTCCTCTAAAGTCATTAGTGAACATGTAAGGTACAGTATTTAAGTACAGAGCCACTGGATTCTTAAGGTCTTAACAACACAAAGAGACATTCCTGGTAGACAAAGAAAACTCAAGCCAAATGCACCAGGAAATGTGTGGCCTGATCCTCATCTTGCTCCAGGTTTCACACCAGAGGAAGCTGACCTGATTCCAGGCACAGCACAATTTGTTGGATGATTTGCTGTAAGTTGGGAGTAAAGTTCTTTCAAATACTGTAAGAGTCGCTACCACAGAAGGAAATGCTGGTGAGAGGGATATTCTGAGAGTCTCGGGAAGAGAGCTCAGCAAAGGCTCCCCTGGCCAAGTATCTATTGGGTAAGAGTCATAGGTGGGGCAGAGAGAAACTTTCTCCCTGAGAAATTCATATGTGAGCATGGGATGGAGGAGAGAAGTGAGAGGATGAGGTTAATTAGTATCAAGAAGCTCACTAGATGATAATATTAGAGCCAGATAGACAAGAGGAGGATGAGGTAAACATTGCTAAGGCAAAGATATACTATAGAGATTACAAGGTCTGTAAGTCAATCCTCCTCTCTTCCCTTCTCTGCCTTCCCACCTCCTCCCTTTCTTGACCTGAGTCCTTCCATTCTTTCCAGCATCATGCCTTCTTTCTTTCCTTCTTTCTTCCTTTTTTTTCATTCCCTTTTTATTTCTACTCTCAAATATGTTCTGGAATAATCCTCCCTGTGTCTATCTCTATCATCCTTGTACCTGGGGCTTTATGTGTAAAGCAAACCAGCCAGAGGACTAGGAAGAAGGCTGTCATTAGACATAGCTGCTTGCTCACAAATCTAACTGAACATCAAAGACAAGATAGCTACAGTTTTGATCAACTGTCACTTTCTGGGCTTTCTGGGTCTCTCTAGCTATTAAACTCCAGAAAGTTCCATGAAGACTACTCAACTTAAGAATCCAAAAATGACAGATTGATCTTTGAAATATGATGATCATATGTAGAAGAAGAACCTTAGGTGAAATTGACACAGAATGAAGTTATAACTTCAAACAGAAATGCCCAAAAATACCTGTCCACAGTGTCAAACTTGTTATCTATTAAGTCATAAAATGAGTAAAGTATACCAGAAAGATTACAAATACAGAACAAGGAAAGCATGCTCTGATTATGACACTTTAGGAGTGTAAGATATTTAATGACATCCTCAGTCAATACATGAATGACAGGTAATATAAATAATATTCCAGTAAATATAGATATCCATCCAAAGGAATATGGCCTTCATGCTGTAGAATTATTGAAAGCCATCTTTAAAAGACATTCTTTCTATCCCCTCTGAATCTGCATTTATCAGCATGAACATTTTAGGGCATTTTCAAAGATAAGACTTATTCTCCAGGAGAGTAAAAGAGGGAAAAATGTTACATAAGTTCTACCTCATAAACATTCAAGCTTGAAATGTATTTAAAAAATAGGAAAAAATGTTAAAAAAAAATGTTTGATGTGAAAACAGTGCTACAGAACCCTGCATGAAATCGTCATCTGAGGTCTTTTCGGTCTTGGTAGCTGTGAATTTGTTGACAAAGTCATCTCGCATATGTGTCAAATCTTCTTTGGACTCCCTATGTCCCCCTGCCTTGAGATGAAGCAAAATAAACACTGGACAGCCAGCCACACAGTATTTCATCCAAGCAATTTCTTTTATCAAGTTATAATTGACCATTTCTCACTTCAATATATTACATATGTAGCTGAGAACAGTCAGTTATAAGATGCAGTAAACAGCCCTGTAGGAAATGCTTTTAGAGCTTACTCTACTGACAAGATGAACATTGCATGAGAGATAATGCTGTTTCTCATGGGCACACTATAATAGCTCATCATTTTTCCTGGGGTACTTTGATTATTAATGAGTAGGCATGTCCCTTTCCACATGGCCACACTGCTAGACTAAAGAAATCAGTATGCCATTAGTCACTGCATTGCTTTTCCACTCCTAACATACATTGGAAAGGATTTCGGGAAGTGAACTTTAAGCTTATGTATGTATGCTTTCCCAGGAAGGCAACCAGAAATTGGGATGATCAACAATATATTTTTCAAGTCCAGGCATGAAAACATATCAGTAAGATGTGTGATAGTCTAGTAAATCATGCTTTTTCCACAGCTTGGCTGCTCATCTTTGAAGAAGGCTGTATAAGTTTGCTAAGGAAAGTCAAGATGGCATGCCTCATATGGCTTGAATGTATAATGTTCTTCATAGGCTCCTGAACCTGAAAACTTGGTTTCCAGGTACTAGTTGTATTTGGGAAGGCCACAAAACCTTTAGGAGATAGAACCACACTTGAGGAAGTGGGTCACTTGGAGCCATTATAGGCCATCCATTCTTTATGTCCACTCTTTGATTTTTGCATGCAGTTATAAACATGAGTAAACAGCCTCCAGCCCCTGCAACCATGCTTTCCTTCCAGCTGCCATGCCTTGTCCACCATAATGGACTGTCTCCCTCTGAAACTGTAAGTTACAATAAATCTTAATATGCTCTTTGCACAATGTCAATATGTTTTGTCACAGTAACAGAAATGTAACTAAGACAGCAGCTTTAATGACAGTAGAGGAGTGTCCTGTGGAAAATAGAGGTCAAGAAGGGAGAAAAAATGAGCATCTACCTCTGTTTACATATGCCCACAACTTCCACTGGGAAAAAAAAAAACGGCTCCCCCAGATACCTTAAGTGAATCTTATCCTATAAAAATAAAGTTTTATATATTATGGAGTAAAAAAAATCCCCAAACCTGTGATATTGTTTTAAATAGCAAGACATAAAAGAGATGACAGTATATTTGATAGGTCTCTGAAGAAAGTATTTAAGAGAGTTACATGAAGTCATTTCCAAAAGGTCTGTGTGGTGGAGATTCTCAGAGGACAAACAGTATAAGTTTGGTGTGTGGAAACTAGATCTAAACTCATGGCACTCAACTTTTTAGTAGAATATGTACTGGATCTCATGAGGAGAAGAATATGTGTCTGCTATTACCTTGAGACACATGCAGGAGTTGAATCCTCAAAGGCTTGGGTCTGATGAGACCCGCTGTAGTTTTCAAGTTCCTGTGAATGGGGTCTGGGGAAGATGTTAGGAGAACTCAGGAACTTGAGGTGTGCCAGGGAAAATTATATAACAAGAAAGATCACTTAGGGACACTGCATGCTACCTAGGTAAAGTGTTCATCATAATCACCTCTCTTCAGCATGCACTAAGTCATTCACAGGTGATCACTACAGAAATTGCATGGCATCTGTTCCGTACATTTATTCCAAGTATGAGTTTTCATGAATTTAACAGACTTCTACTATTTCCCCTAGTTTAAATCTTATTTACATAACATATTATGAGTAATCTCTGTTTAGTTGGGTTTTGATTTTGAAAACTATCCATACCTATAAGAAATAATTGCTAGTTCAATCATTTTCTCTACTGTTTTCCTTTCATGAATACACACAACTAATTTATCATACAATATTGCCATGAACATTGTTTGGGTATATCCAGCAGTTTATATGCAGTAACTTTCATTTTTATAACGATTGACTTTTTTTCATTTTAGCTGTATATCTGTTTGTCTTTACATATGTATGTGTATCAGATAAGCACAGGTCTATAGAGAAGAAGGCATAAGATCTCCTGGACCTGGAGCTATAGATAGTTATAAGTTGCTATTGAGGGAGAAAACCTAACCTTTTTCTTCTGCAAGAGCAGCCAGTACTCTTAATTGTTAAACTTCTCCAGTCTTCATTTTCCAGTGTTAGACTGTATCCTTTTTTAATAGTGTAAAGCAGAAAATGCAGACTTGCTTTGCAAGGTGGAAATATCAGAGACTCCACAGGGTTATATAATGATTTCTGCACATTTATTTCATTTTAAGACCAATACATACACCACAGTGATTTGGGGTAGTTGTTTAAGTTAAAACTCAGTGTGTCACAAAAGAAACCAAAAAATAAGAGCAGGGGAAAGGGGCCTTTAAGGAGAAGAAATGGTGACGAGGCTCAGAGGGAGATAACAGGGAGTATGGGGTAAGAGTAACCAGAGTGTACTGTATCAATGCATGAAATTGTCAAAGAAATTCAATTAACTAAAAAAAGAATCACAGAGAGAAAAAAAGGTATCTATTTTAAATACCAGTTTACCAAGCTGTATATGAAAAATTAGATGACTCAATTCTATAACTTAAGGAAAGTTATAATTTATGTTATCTGATTTTATTTCTAGTACTGCTGGGGGTTGAACTTAGAGCCTTGCCCATGCTAAGCAAGCTCTCTAGTCACAATCACTGGGCTACATACTTAGCCTTTTGTTTATGTTATCTGAGCTGGCAAGCTTTTTCCCCACTAGGAGATATGTTTGCCACCGAATGACTGACTCTCTCTCTCTCTCTCTCTCTCTCTCTCTCTCTCTCTCTCTCTCTCTCCATACACACACACACATACACACACACACACACACACACACACACACTAAACTGACTTAGCAGCCAACAGTTTACTGTAGCTCCTCAAGTAGGGTTGGTGCCTTGTGAGCCCCTCCCTCACCCCACTGAGTACTGACTGATGTGGTCTTAAACAAGTCTTGTTCAGTCAATAGTGCTGTTGAGGGGTTGTAAGTGCCACATCCTTGTCAAGTCATAGCGGTCTTCTTGGTGTTTTGACTTTCACAATCCTCTCTCTCCCTCTCTCTTTCTGAGTATCTGTATCTGTCTCCCCTTCCCCCTCCCCCTCAGTCTCTCTCTCTGTTTCTCCCTCCCCCCCTCCATCTCTATCTCTCATCTATCTCCTGCTCTCTTACTCTCTCACTCTCTTGCTTTCTTGTTCTGTCTCTCTCAATCTTGGATACAGGGATTATTTCATAGACCACATTTTAAGACATAAAGCAAATCTGAACTGAGAGGAAAACTGAAGTGCCTCTTTATTCTATTTGACTACAAAAGAGTAAGATTAAAATTAGGAGCAAAAGAACCTTTAGAAACTATTACATTTGTGGAGATTAAAGAGTATACTACTGCTGAATGAGGAATGGATCAAAGAGGAAATAAAGATTGAAACTAAATAATTTCTGAAACTAAATGAAAATGAAAAAACAATATACAAAAACCCTTCCAGAACACATTAAAAGCAGTTACAAGAGAGATGTAGAATACTAAGGACCTACATTTAGAACACATAAATAACTTAATGATGCTCTTCAGGAATTTGGTGAGAGAAAATTCAAACCCTAAACCAGTAGATGGGATGAAATAATGAAGTAGAAGCAAAAATTAATGAAATAGAAATGAATAAAACAACATAAAGAATCAATGAAACTAAGAGGTGGTTCTTTGAAAAAATAAACAAGGCTAACAAACTGTTAACTGAATTAAGCAAAAGAAAGAGAAGACTCAATAAAATTAGAGATGAAGAGAGAGACATTACCATATACACCAAAGGAATTCAGAAAATCTTTAGGAACTTCCCAAACACCTTATACATCTTTTAGTAATCATAATTTGCAAGAGATGCTGATTAAACTTTAGTTTATTTCTCTTGTGTCAAAAGCAACAGCTTGCATTTAAACATTTTTTAAATGAATGAGTAATATAGTATTGTTTCATAATGATAATATGTGAAAGTGGTATGACACGTACACACACACACACACACACACACACACACAATGAGAGAGAGAGAGAGAGAGAGAGAATATGCTCTTTTTCTCTTTCCCCAAAATTCAGATAGTATACTTTTACAAGGCAACAACTGGAAAATTATCAATTTGTCAAATAAATAGATGCTAACTGTAAGTTTTTAAAGAGTTCCTTTTTATTTGGGAGTGATATCTTCAGATCATTTTTAAATGTTTATGAAGCACACACAGTGCATCCTACACATAAATTCAACAGTGGAATTATCACAGTTGCTATCTATCTCTATCTATCTATCTATCTATCTATCTATCTATCTATCTATCATCTATCTATCTATCTATCTATCTATCTATCTATCTATCTATCTATTGTTCCACACAGGTGAGATTTCCTATTTCTTTTATAAGTTTTAAGATTCTGTTTGCCTCTTCCTAGCTATTGTGGAGGCATAGCTTCTTGACTCCTTTTGGCTACTCGTAGTACTGTGAAGTGCTTTGCCCACTACACACATAACATTATGCACACTATTCTTTTCATCTCCTTAAGAACACATTTCCAATATTCATCTCTTCCATCCTAGTGTCTAAGAGACGGTTCCCTTTGAAATGTGTATTAATGAGCCTGTGTCTTATGCTAGATGTCATGAAAGCCTGTGGAATGATTATATTTATTCTGAAACTGTAGTTACTCACGTTGTGATTAGGAAAAAAGTTCAATTTTAGGCTGTTTTCAGAAAAGCAGGGCTTTCTACTTCTCAAATGTGAGACCCTCAAATGCCTTGCAAATGTAACCACACAAAAGTATTACAAGTCTCCATTTTTGTTGTTGTTGTTGTAAATGATGTAAAATCGGCAATCATCAACACTCCAGAACTGGCATTTTATGACTAAATGATTTAGCATTGAAATGCCGAGAGATGCCAATTTTATTAGTGCATTAGATCAAGTAACATTTAGTCTTGGTGTTAACAGTTTTGAAAAAAATAGTAAATGACACTTACGAAACAATTTCTTCACACCAAATTAAACTGTTATTTTACAATTTCTTATTGAAACATTTCAATGTGAGAATTAAGGAACCTTGGTGAACTGATGTCGCCTCTCTAATGTATTTTGCTTAAACTTTACTGAATATAGAATCAGGACATGTCTGCCATGATAACAGAGAATAATTGAAAAATATTTTTAAATACATTTGAATATTTACTCTCCTTTATAAACAGTGATAAAGAAGGTGTGTCTGTGACCGAGTATAAACAGATTCTCCTCCCAGAGGTGAACAGTTTGAGAGGTTTGCAATGGGCTTAAGTCTAATTTCTTACTGATTTTATCCTTGCCCATTTGGCAGATTTTGAATTCTTTCTCCCTCTTTGAAGATTTGGAATTAATCACTTCCTTTTATCTGGCCACTGGATGCTGCAGTTGAGTAGTTTAATCTCGGTCTCTGGAAGCACACCCAAGTCTGTCTCCATTTCCATCCTGAGTCCCCTGTGACAGGGCTTTGCATCTGGGTTTCCATCTGTCAGTCAGTGCACTGGGCTGTCCTCATTCTTTTCAGGGAAGCTGCTTGAAAACGATGAAAAGGAGAAGAGATAGACAAGAGGGGAAGAAGCAGATGAGGGATGGAGAGCAGGAGGAGAGAGAGTGGGAGGGTAGAATAGGGAGGGAGGGAGGAAGGGAAGGACGGAGGGAGGGGGAGGGAGGGAGGGAAGGAGGGAGGGAGGGAAAAAGGGAGGGAACGAGAGAGAGAGAGAGAGAGAGAAAGAGAGAGAGAGAGAGAGAGAGAGAGAGAGAGAGAGAGAGAGAGAGAGAGAGAGAGAGAACAGCAGAGACTTGGAGAATACATAATGATTTCAGTACCCGTTCTTGACAAATGAGATATGCAGGCTGAGGGCTTGGCGCAGAGGGCAATGTTCTTAAGTTGTCAGTGTGAGAACAGGAGTTTGAATCCTCAGCACCAACATAAATGCTTGGCAAGCCTGCTGGCCACCAGGTCATTTCAGTATTTTGGAAGCCAACAGTGGATCTCCGGGTCAAGCTGGCTGAGTTCACAAGCTGCAGTTAGTGAGAGACCCACCTCAGTTCTTACTGCAAAGAACAGTTTAAAACGACACCCAAGTTAAGGTTTGAGCTCTAGGAACACATACCTCGCACGTGTCCTCACCACTTTCAAACATGTAAGCTATGATCAAGGGATCAGTCTGTATTTTGTGCCACCACAGGAGAGTCAATTTCTCATTTTTCTTCTCCCTACAAATAAAGCCTACATTTTGAGCTGGATGTTTTTAATTAATGTATATCTCATTAAAGATTTAATAAAACATCTCTCCTTTCTTCCATCTTTCAAAACTCTGAAATTCAAGTACCACGGGCTCTAAGCCACTCTTTGTAAACCATGTAATCAAGACCCTCATACACTGCCTCAGATGGCACACTTGCTAGGCTGAAAATTTGCACACAGTTAACTCATTAACAATAATGAAGTGCGTGCTGTAATCTTGTGGATGCTCCTGCTGGAATCTGAAGCCTGTGAGAGACAGTAAGTTCCAAGTAGTAGTCTTACCGGTGCCCACACATTATACTTAAATTAATATTCAGCATATGTGATACTAAAATCACCTGCTGATTATATGGAATTAATTCAATTTGTTGTTTGTGCCATATTTCTCTCTCTCTCTCTCTCTCTCTCTCTCTCTCTCTCTCTCTTACACACACACACATGCTGTCTCTCTCACACACACTCTCTCTAACACACTTTCTCACATACAGTCTCTCTCACGCACACACTCTTTCACACAGACACACACTCTTTCTCACACACACTCCCTGTTGCACACACATACTCTCACACATACACACAGAAACACACACACAGAGACAGATCCTCTCTCTTTCACACACACACACTCTTATACCTATACACTCTCTCTCACACACAAGATACATACAGAGACACATACATTTTCTCTCTCTTACACACACACACACACACACACACACACAAAATGTAGTCCATCACACAATCTTGCTCTGGATAATAACTTCACTGGGTGTTTTCATTTATTTCTATACTTCTCTCTGTGTCATTTATGTTGTATTTATTTTTTAATGTGTTTTACTTTTTATTATGTGTACTTGTCCTTGTTTGGGTATGTGCATATGAGTTCAAGTTCCATTTAGAGTCCAGAAGCAGTGGGTCTTTCTGAAGCTGAAGTCCTATTGGCTATGAGCTTCCCAGTGCACGTGTCAAAACAGAGCTTGGGTCTGTAAGAGCAGTGTGCATCCTTTTCAGCTAAGCCAACTTTCCAGCTTCTATATAATAAATATTTTTTGCTATTTTATAGGATTCTCCAAACGGAGAAGATAGAAACTTAGGTAAAATTGAAACCAAACAATCAGATTTTTTAAAAAGATTTATGATTTGGGGCCAATGAGATGATTCAGTGTTTAAAGGCACTCCTTACCCAAGCTTGATGACTTGAGTTCAAATCTTGGGACCCACATGATGAGAGTAAAGAATTGATCCCCTCTCACTTCCACATGTTTATTGTGGTACACACACACACACACACACACACACCATATACACTAATAAAAATTAATAATAAATACAGAAGCTTAAAATTTAAGAAGGTAGCTTGAAAGATTGAAGAGATGATGAATAGAGGACAAAAATTCATCTCAAAATGTTTGCTACTTTGATGGGTGGACCTTGTGTTTCGTGATTTTTTCATGAGGAAGTTACATCTATGTTATTACAGAGACTGTTGTTAAGCAAAAGGTTTCCCTGGACTGATGAGTGAAAACCAGGCAGAGTAGGATTGCCATAAACATGAACCAACTCTTCTCTCCAGGACTCTACAGGTGACTGACCCAAGCAATGGGCAATCTTACAAGGTAGAGTGGATTTTTGGTTTTTATAACATTATCCCCTGGGGTGAGTGCAATGGTATGCATGTGGGCACACCTGTCTTGGGGGCTGAAATACTTATCAGTTCCAGCATTCATTGAGAAGTCCAAATCAATGCCATGCCACCTTGTATGATAAAATGAGTGCCAGAAAGTGAACACATCCAAAGGCTCCAATTGTTCATTCAAACAACTGCTTACCGGTATGAAGGGCACACTGGGATGTCCTTCTGCTCCCTTGGTATCTGTAACGCAGACTCTACAAAGAACCAGTTTTGTGAGATTTTCTGTTTTATTGTGTGAGTGTGTGTGTGTGTGTGTGTGTGTGATTTACATGTGGTGAGTATACGATTACAGAAGCATGCCTGTGTGCACATGAGTGTGAACACCCAAACAAGGATGGTTTGGAAGGTCAGTCACCTTCCATTGTTTTTCTACCTTATTCATTGAAGCAAAGTGTCTCTGTGAAAACCAGAGCTCATAGGTATGGGTTAGTCTCACTGCTCAGCTGGCTCGGCAGATCTCCAATCTTGCAATTACAGGCAGACTGCAATGCTTACACAGTATTTTTGTGGCTTCTTAGGACCTGAACTCTAGTTCTCACGAATGCCAGATAAGTGCTTTAACCACTGGGTAATTTTCCACAACCTCCTGAGCATCGTTGTTAATGCTGTGAGTTCGTAACATTGCACAATCGACTTGCTTTCTGTCAGTGAACTCTGTTCTTAGGAATCCATCAGAGAACTCAGCAGTATAAAGAGATCAGCACAGAAGATTTACTTTAACTTTATACAAACTTACTGGCCTTCCATCTTCCCCCACCCACATTATAGCAAACAAAATGTGATAAAACAAACAAAATTACTGATATTGCATTTCACCAATAACTTTAAAAACGTGCAAAAATAATCCATCTGAGTAATTACAGTAGAGGTCAAACCTTAGAAGCATGCTTAATTTAAAACTGGTTGCTGCTCAGACCTAAATTCTCAATTCCTGTCCCCCAGGGACAAAGCAAATAATAAAAAAACACACTTCCCTCAGGCAGAAATATCAGCTGATTTTTGTCTGGTTCTCTGTATAAGAAAATAGGTCAGCTTTATACCTTTTTGTCTAATAGGCTGATTTCCAAGAAGACGTTAATAAGGCCTCAAGTGTAGAATCGGCAAGGCTCCAACAAGAACTGGAAATCTCTTGCCCTCTCCAAGTGGATGCTCATGTATGTATGTATGTTTTCTCATGTATGATAAGAATGTGAGCTGATCTGAGAGCACACACACACACAGACACACACAGACACACACAGACACACAGACACACACACACACACACACACACACACACACCCTTGAACTGAATATACAGATCTTCCCCAATGAGTGGGCAGCTCTGTGAAGTGCATGGCTGTGAGTTTTGAGCTCTGAGCTATTGTGAGCAGAGACTAGGATTTCAGCCCTGTGCCTTACATTTAAAGCTCAGAAATATGCTTTGAGAAAGTAGTCCTGAATTTCGCTTTTTACTAGAAGTCATAAAGAAGCTTTCCAGGAGCCCATCTTTGTTCTATGATTGAGGTACACTTTCTGGGCTTTTTCCTACAAAGTTGGATATCTTCCTTTCAGATAGCCACAAAGGATTGGAGTACCAAGTGTCTCTTTACAAATACCACAGTGTCCTGGAAATAGGAAATAGACTGTTAAGGTTGACAGAAAATAGGCTCTCTTCTTATGGCCTGTGGGTTGTATCCTAGATATTCTGTACTTTTTGGCTAATATCCAATTATTGGTAACCCATAGTCAAAATTTCTGACCCAGGATTATTCCTGTCTAAAAGAACTCCAGGGACAAAAGTGGAAAAGAGACTGAAGGAAAGGCAGTCCAATGATCAGCCCAACTTGGGATCTATCTCATTGGCAGGCACTAAGGCCTGACAGTATTACTGATGCCATGTTGTGCTTGCAGACAGGAATTCAGCATGGCTGTCCTCTGAGAGGCCCTGCCAGCAGCTGACTGAGATAGATGCAGATGCTTGCACCCAACCATTGGACTGAGGTCAAGGCTTCCTATGGTTGAATTAGGGGAAGGATTAAAGAAGTGAAGGGGAGGGCAACTCCATAGGAAGACCAGCAGTCTCAATTAATCCAGGCTCCTGCACGCTCCTAGAGACTGAGCCACCAACCAGGGATATAAATGAGCTGGTCTGAGGCCCCTGGCACATATATAGCAGAGGTCTGCCTAGTCTGCTCTCAGTGGGAGAAGATATGCTTAATCCTCTAGAGACTTGAGGCCTCAGGGAAGGGGGAGGCCTGCTGTGGGGGGAAAACCCCCTCAGAGGAGGCAAGGGGGAGGAGGAATGAGATGAGAAAC
>NW_021604639.1:5184339-5191887 GCF_004785775.1 Grammomys surdaster | reverse complement strand
GTGTGTGTGTGTGTGTGTGTGTGTGGGTGTGAGTGAGTGATACCTATGTTGTAGCACATGCTAGTAAGTGCAGTCATCCATGAAGACTAGAAGAGAACTGGACTTAGAAGAATTTGAAAGGCTCTCAATCAGAAGGTTGTGAACTGAACTTCTCAGATCTTCTGTAAGGACAGCAAGCATTCTTAACCACTTAGTCAACTCTTGATGATCACTGATAGCAAGTTTTCAAACATTTTCTGGCCATTTTAAACTAGCAAATGTAGAGATAGAGATGCAGTTCTATTTTGAGCTATATATAGCAAGGTTCATGGGACAAGGCCTATATCTGATGAATCAGTAGAAATTAGTAGCAGTGAAAAATCATGACTTCCTACAGTTTGCTTATTGGCATTATTCCTCTTCATAGAAAAACTTCACTCATTAATCAGTCAAATACAAAGGAAGGCAGCCCAGTTATATTCTGCTGGGTAAGATCACTAAATTAGTTCCATCCAGAAAGATGATAAATCAACTGACTTCCAAAGTTTGAAAACTCATTGCCCATGGATCGGGCATATACTACAGCTTGAAAATAGATCCCATAGGCTGGAGAGATGGCTCAGCAATAAAGAGCATTTTCTGGTTTTACAGAGGATGCAACTAACAACATCTGGTCTTAACTCCAACTCTTGGGAATCTGGTGCCCTCTTCTGGCCCCTACTAGCATGTGCACTAATATGCATATGCCCACATACACAGTTATATATGATTAAAAATAAAAATTAAGTAAATAAAAAGAAAGCTGACCAGCAAGTGAAGAGGAAGTAGAATGTGGACAATGAAGACCACTTGTTCTTTTTGGTTAGGATACAAAAAAATTCCCGATGTTGGGTTGGTTTTCTTTTTGAGCTTGTGTTAGATGAAATATCTATAATCATAATAACCAGAGAATATAAATGTAGAAGCACCAAGAGCTAAGGCCAGTATGCAGAACTTTGTGGCCTTTCAATGTAATTGGAACTAAAGTCAAGAATTGAGTGAGAAGAGAGAAAATATGCCCCATGTGCACCAGATGGACAGTGCCTGGTTAAAAAAAAAAAAAAAAAAAAAGAGTGAGCATGGGGAGGCACAGTGCTCCTCAAGTCAGGAAATGGAAACAACTATAGGGGAAAAAAGAACACCCTATGCACCTTTGCTCAAGCCTTTGAGTTATAGCTACACGATAGACATTCACCTGGGTTTCAGGGAAGCCACCACGAACTGCATCCTTGCAGTAACAGCTGTAGAGAGAGGGGATACTTCACTTTTAGGACTTTATAAGATTTGTTGCTTTGATGATAAGTCAACTTGAAAGGTAAGTGCCAAAATGACAGGTAGCTTTTAATATACCCTTTCTTTAAATTAGCCCCGCCAGCACCCATTTCCTCCTTGATTCCATGTCCATTCCTATTTAAGTCTTTGCACAACTAGGATTCCAATTCTCACTTGATGTTTATTCACAATCGGCTACATTCCATTAAGTTTATACCCTCAATGCTCCTTTCCTTTGCTTTGCTGAGGAGCTATTAATAGGTGTTGGGGATGGAGAAGCATTCTGATTTGTTTGTTCTAACGTGTGACCACTGATAGATTCCCTACTTTATGGATGGTTGCACACATATTAATATCCGGTTACTGATTGTACATACTAGCTCATCAGAAAGTAAACAGAAAGAGGACATGGAGTTAGAAGGGGGTCAATGTTGGGAGATATCGCAGGAAGTTAGAAGGAGGAGGAATGAAGAGTGGATATATTCATATTCCATTGTGTACATGTACCAAATTCTCAAGAATAAAAAAAAATAAAATAGAAAGCTTAAATTAGAACATATAGGTGATATTCTAAACAGCCATGCAATTATAGATGAGACACAATTCACTTGCCTGGAAAAATAGAGCCGTGCCAGTAGAGTGGGGCTCAATTGCCATGTCCTGGTCTAGTCTATAGTTGAGGTCTCATCAATATTCAATGGTGGCTCATTCTGTTGAAATACCATATGGCAATAGGAATCAGGCTGAGAAGAAGCCAGGGTAGAACATGTCTGTCCTAATGAGTCCTCTTCCAGCATTTAGTGCACTGACTCTTCTCATGGACTGAATTTGTCAAGTCAATGTCAAGTCCAAAATCAAAAGGAAAATGCTTTTTCTTTGTAATATTATCACAACACTCTTGAGTCCTTGGCATAAGCAAGATCCCAAAGGATTTGGGAATGTGGAAGCAGATGACAAAGGTACTCTTCATCACCCAGTCAAAGAAGGTTTGTACACAGATGGTAGAGCCCCACAGGGGTGTGAATGTCAGAAGGCTAAGCTAACTCCTTAACACCAGGTAGAAGAGACCCATTTCAATCCTGTGCCCAGCTTGCTCCTCTAGCAATGCACACAATTCAGTCTAGACTTCTCCCATTCGTAGATTTGGATCTGCAGCATCACACCAAGGTCATGGCTTCTGAAGGGCATGCTCACAATGCCGACACAGCAGCTTTGAAAGAGATGCCAGGAACCCATAATCTCAAGAGAACAATAGTAGTGGGTCTGGCATCTGAGCTGTGATAGCTTGTTTGTGGAATAGTGATTTAACCTTCTGAATCATGTCAGCAAGGTGACAACATGACATTGTGCTGGGGAAATGGATCAGTCGGTAAAGTACCTTTCCAAAAACACGAGGACCAGAGTCGGAATCCCAAGAGCCTACCTAAAATAAGCCAGAAATGACTTTTCAGCTCCCAGTACTGATGGATATAGACAGAAGGCACCCTGTAGGTCACTGGCCAGCCAGTTTAAGCCAAATTAACACACTTCAAATTTACAAGGAGACCTTGTCTCAAAAACATAAGGCAGGTGAAAGTTATAGGTGTGGTCAACCACTTTCTTACTATATTCTACAAGAACATATTCTACAAGAGGGGATTTATGTCTGATGCTGTAAACTTGGCGAAGAGTCTAATCTAGGGAAGACATGGGCCCTAGTGCATAACTTAGTTCTGTTATTTTATTAAATGGACATTGTTAAACTGCCTTCTAAATGTGTGTATTTATACCCATAAGACTGGTACTCTCTTACTTGGCCAGAGAAGCCTTGTTATGCAGTGGGTAATAGTTAATGTAGATATAGAATTGGTCAAAATACTGAGAACAAGTGACTGACCACTGAGCACTCAGCTCTAAGTGAGATAGTTGTATCAACATCCCAGGGCTCAGGCATACTGAGGTGGAGGGGACAGAAACGATGTAAGCCGGAAGAGTGCTGTGAGACACTGCCTTCCAGATGTGACAGAGGCCTTGAACTCATGAAATGAGTACAGTAATAGTTAACTGCCGAAGGTCAAGCAGTAAGATCAGCCACCATCCAAGCAGGCAGCACCAACCAGGCTCAGTAGAATACAAAACAAACAAACAAACAAAACTCACAAAAGTAAACAGATGATTTGAAGTTTGGAGGAAGATAATTGTGTGGCAATATCCACCTGGGCGCAGATGTGAGGAGCCAAGTTAAAGATGGGGATGATCAAGATACATTATATACATGTACGTAATTGCCAACAATAAATAAGATTTAAAAAATGAAAATAGGATAGAGAATAACGAAGCTACCTGATATCAACCTCTGGCCTTTAAATAACACCAACACAGTTGTACACACACACACATACACACACACACACACAATCTGTATCTATATCTGTATATAGATATAGATTCACATGTATATTCACCAAAACATGGCAAACATTATTTCAAAACAGTAGTTTACTTGGCAAATAGAATCTAAATGATATTTAAAGCTATACTCACCAAAATGTTAAAATCAGTTTCTCATACTAATTGTCTATGCCTGTTAGCATTTTTAACTAATCAGAACCAGAAGACAGATAAAGACCTCTATTTAAAAATACTTAAGGGGCTGTGGGATCTCTCAGTGATCAAGAGTCATCACTGTTCTTTCAAGGACCCTGGTTCAGCTCCCAGCACACATAAGGAAGATCATGATTTCTTATAACTCCAGCTCCAGGGGATCCAATGTAGTTTATCAGGCCTCCACAGGCACCCATATACATATGCATATGCTCACACACAGATACACACATGTCAACTAAAAATAATATTTAAAAATTAAAATGAAACCCCTCTGGTTGACCTGAAGTGTTCTTTAAAATAAAACATTTAAAGGATGAGAATACGTGAGTCATTTCAAAGGGGAATATGGATAAGATACCTATGTATGAAGTCGCTGTATTGCACCAGCCTTGGTAGATTTATTTATAACCTGAGAGAATGGTTTAGCTGAAATTTGTTGGCCAAATTAAGTATCATGAAAAAGTTTCCGATGTCACTCAGGCTGACTCAGAACTTCGAGATCTTGATAGAGGAAGCATCTTGCTACGGTTGGCGTGTTCTTCTCCAAGCCTGGAATATGCCTTGTTTTGTAAGGAAGCTCTCTATTAATCTGTTTGTTGTCTTCTCTCCATTGTACAAGTACATTGCCCACAGCACAGCCTCAGTCTCTCAGTTAGACTTGAAGGCTAAACCCTAAGAAAGGTCACGACTTTAAGGGAGACTTATTCCCGACCCCTGACCCCCACCTTGATGGACAGGAGGACTTCAACATTCTCCCCAGGTCATTTAGCCTATTAGAAGCAGGAATGGAACTCAACCTGAAGCTCCTGTCCTTTCATTGCAGGTCCTTTCCCAAGAGACAGTGCTGCTTAGCTGATGGAATCTGCACACTGCTCTCCGTGAGCCTTATCCATTTGTGCTGCTCAGCAGAGCTCTTGTTGAGGTTACAAAGTTCTGTTTGGTAAAGCGGCTAAGGAGAAAAAGGTGCTTGCTTCCAAGCCTGATGATCTGAGTTTTATGCCCAGGATACAAATGATGGAAGGAGAGAAGTAGCCCCCCAAATTTACCATCTGAACCTCCCCCCAACACACACACACACACACACACACACACATCATGGCAAGTGTGCACCCACATATAGACAATTAGGCACATGCACACAATAAATATATATTCAAGAAAAATTTGCAGCATTTTTTTAAAATTATGAAATTTAAGACTTAAGCAAATGAAGGTCCCATTCTATCTAGCTGCTAGTATGTGTGGCTGGTAATTAGCAATAGTGACGCACCAGGATGATTTGCTTGGCAGAACCCATGCTCGAAACCACACAGTCTATGTTCTGACCATAAACAATACTGCTAAAACCAGGGAGTCATAAAACTCCTGCTATGATGGAAGGTAGAGAATTCTGGGAGTAAAACTTAAAATCAATACCTAAGCTCGTGAGTCATTCCAGATTTGAAACCATGTCCTATGAGGAAGAAAAATTGGTATCTCATTTGTGAACATGAAATTCCAAACCTAAAATGTTTCAATCCCTCTTCTTAATAACTAAGAAAAAAGCAAAGCCAAATAAAACAAAAACATTGAAAGGATTATTTTTCCAAAGAGTTACCATGTGGTAGATAGATCTTTGAGCCTTAAACTAATTCATTTATGAATTAAGCTAAGAGCACCCATGATGGTACATGCCTGTCATCCCAGCAACTTGGGAAGCTGAGAGAAGCAATCACAAGTTCAAGGTTTGAGTTATGTTATGAGTCCAAAGCTAGCCTGGAAAACTTACTATCTCCATTATTTAAAACAAATTTTAAAAGGGCCAAGTATGTATCTCGGTGGTAAGGTGCTTGCCTAGAATATCTGGGGCTTTGGTTTAATCACCAGTCCTGAGGGAGAAAAAAAAAACTTTTCTCATATAGAATAGAAGTTTACGAAAACAGAACAAGTCAAAGTGAAGGCTCCAGATAAGTGTCAAAGTATCGTCCCAACCCATAGACTTTATAGACACCTTGTGTGCTTAGCAGCTTTTGTTGTTTTAGAGGAGAGTTGATTGGTGTAAGCCTAAAACAGGGGCCAATGAGATTGCTAAGAGGGTCAGAGTGCCTGCAATCAAGCCTGACGAGCTGAGTTTGATCCCTGAAATCCACATGGCAGAAAGAGAGAACCAGTCCCATAAGTTCTCCACATACATTGTACGATATATATAAAACACAAGCATGCACAGGTACGCACTCACATGCACATGTACAGATATGTGCACGATAACAAATGAATGTGAAAATATATGAATAAATATTTTGAAACTGGAGAAAAATGGAATAATGCAGAATTGACTATAAACAAGTCTAAATCTCACTTCCTTCATCTAAATGGTTTGAAATTATTTAGGCATAAAAAACAATTTCTCTTCTCTCCTTCTTTCTTATCAGTTAATAAAGTGTATGGGAATGGAGGGGCTGTAATTAACCTTCTCTAGAGCGTACAGTGTAGAAATCAAGTCTAGCTAATTATCTGGATTCATATTATTAAAATAACCCATCTAAACACTAAGTAGACACAAACTCACAAATCTGTTCCATACTACTAAGTAGATATCCTAAAATGAAGACTAGACAGCACTTTCCTGATAACTCTTAGCATGCAGCAACATTGCATACTTTCTTAAAGTGCTTCCTGTGATGTGGAAAACTTTAAACTTAGCATTTCTGATATCCACAAGAGAGTATGTGCAGTTTGTTGTTTATGGGGTGAATCAGTCAGGTACCACGTGAAGTGATGTGCATAGCTTTGCCTTTGCTTTGAGTCTCTAAGATGCTTCCTCGACAGTGCCTTCACTTAAAACAGCACTGTGTTGAGTCCAAAGAATGGGATCTTCACTTTTAGAGTGTGCCTTGTGTAGGATCTAAAGCAAACTCAGAAGCAGAGAACAGAATGCTGGTTATAGAAAGTAGGAGTACTGGAGATGACGGGAAAAGATCCAGTGTTGCATTTGGGCATGGATACTTGGTAAATAATTAAAATGATGGCTAGATTAGCTTGATTCAATTATTCTACGGAGGTGGGGTTTTTTTTTTAGCTGTGTTTATTTCAGTTTGAACTACATAAATACATTGTATTATCGAATGCCCTTTTAAATAAAACAAAACACAACTAAAAGCAAAAATACAAAGTTCTGTGAATGAAAGTCTTGAGAAGGACAGTACATCCCACTGAACTGTCAACAAATCTGATTGATTAGAACTTCAACAGCTATAGAGAGATGGAGTGTCTCATGTTCAGAGACAAATTTTGTTTCATCAAACTGTTACCACAGTAGATCACGGCATTTGGGGTAATATAAATCTGTGTCCCCAAGACACAACCACTCATATTTGGCTCCAGAATAAATCATTTTTTATCCCTTTTGAAGTGAGAGTTGTATTTTTGTGTCAAAAGCTCTCCTAGGAAAATGGGACAGGTATCAGATGTTCCCTGCTGTAGCTTTAATCAGAATAAAGTCCTTCTCTCCTCCCCCCTCCACTCCTCCTCTCCCCTCCCCCTTCCTTCTTCCTCCCCCCTCCCCCTCCCCTCCTCTCCCTCCCCTCCTCCTCTCTCCTCCTCCCCTCCTCCTCTCTCCTCCTCCCCTCCTTCTCCCTCCTCCCTCCTCCCTCCTCCCTCCTCCCTCCTCCTCCTCCTCCTCCTCCTCCTCCT